>NC_037670.1:99510894-99766435 GCF_003255815.1 Theropithecus gelada
TTTTTTTTTGAGACGGAGTCTTGCTCTGTCGCCCAGGCTGGAGTGCAGTGGCCGGATCTCAGCTCACTGCAAGCTCCGCCTCCCGGGTTCACGCCATTCTCCTGCCTCAGCCTCCCGAGCAGCTGGGACTACAGGCGCTCGCCACCTCGCCCGGCTAGTTTTTTTGTATTTTTTAGTAGAGACGGGGTTTCACCGTGTTAGCCAGGATGGTCTCGATCTCCTGACCTCGTGATCCGCCCATCTCGGCCTCCCAAAGTGCTGGGATTACAGGCTTGAGCCACCGCGCCCGGCCTCACCTAGTATATTTTTAAGAGAAAATTCATAAATATTAATATGATTTGGTTTCTTAAAGATTAGATATTATGTTTTATGTGTTGCTGATGTAATTAATTTTGTTTTGTCAAACTCTTATACATCCTGTCCCCTCATTGTAAAGCCAAATTTTCATGACTGGTCTATCAATTTAGTTAACGATATGATTTCTTCTCCATGTAGTTTGCAATACTATTGAATGTAGAACATTTCCAAAGTACTAGAAATTTAAAAAGCAGTTTTCTGGAGCCTCTTTTGGAGGACATTATTACAATTAGATGTTCATGTAAAATTGGTTTTCTGTATCTGACAATATCTTCCAAATGCCTTTTATGACCGTCTTTTGAAGATTTATTATGAAAGACCTGGTATTAAAAACATACTTTTGACATCTATAGACATCGAAACAAATTAACCTGCCCAGTAGAGCTTATGAGTATTAGTGTTCAAAGCATTCATTTGCCTCAGAACCAAATACCATTGTGTATAGTTTGAATCTTTCTGTGAGCAATCGCTCTCTGGAAGATTTGAAGTCATGCTTCATTTCTATTTGGTAAACTAGAGTGCCATTTTGCTCAAGTAAAACACCTGAATCTAACTGCCTCCCTTCCTCCATTTACTTCATTAAGATGTAACTTTATGTATGATCAGCATTCTATTTTCTTGAGACAGAAATTAATCACAATAAGTTTGGTGGATTCATTCCAGCAAGGGTGAATCCAGTTTCATTATTCTGAAAATCTACAGTGGACTATATAATAATCATCAATGTCAATAAGAATTTGCATTTAATGTTTGAAATCAACATGTATTCATCTTAAAGGAAAATGTTAAGAATAATATACTGAAAGCTGAAACAGGTAGTGCTAATGTTATACCTATACTATATCATTCTACTTTTGAGTCCTCAGTACCTTATGACATCATGTTGATTCATGTTCACAAGTCAAGTTTGGTGTAATCATGGTCAAGGAATCATCATTTCATTCTTTAAAAGCATAAGAAAATGTTAAATGAGGTATAATAATTTCACAAAACTTGACTTAAAGTTGGAAACAATATTTGGCATTTGCTACATTTAAAAAGTGTATTTGTGATTTTTGGCCAATATATTCCTTTTGACAGCTTGTCTATTATCTGAAATTACATAGGTCAGTGTGGCATTAAGACTGGGAGAGAATGGGAAGGCTTATTATGTGGTTTCAGTAAGATGAGAAACATTAATTTCTCAAATAACCAAGAGTGAAATTCCATTTCAGACTAAATAAAAATCAAGAAGGATGTTCTGATACATTGAATTGAAATTAAGAATCTGGTTATCTTATCGATTCATTATCTCTAAGGTGTGCAAAAATTGTTTCTTCCTCATTTTTAGAATGAGAAATGTTTCTTCCTCATTCCTGGAAACATTTTAATTCTACTCTTAGGAACTAAGGTGACAGTATGTTGTGAAACTTAGAAGCTCTATTAAGTTAAAAAATTTAACATGCAAACACATAAATGGATACTGTTATTTACAGCAGGGGTCCCTAACCCACCCCCTTCCCGCCATCATACACTGGTATCAGTCTATGGCCTCTTAGGAACCAGGCCACACAGCAGGAGGTAAGCAGAGGGCAAGCAAGCAAAGCTTCATCTGTATATACAGCAGCTCCCCCCATTGTTCTCATTACCACCTGAGTTCTGCCTCCTGTCAGATCAGTGGTAGCAGTAGATTTTCACAGGAGCATGAATCTTATTGTGAACTGCACATATGAGGAATCAAGGTTGCATGTTACTTACGAGAATCTAATGCCTGATGATCTGTCACTGTCTCCCATCACCCCCACATGGGACCATCCAGTTGCAGGAAAACAAGCTCATGGCTCCCACTGATTCTACATTATGGTGAGTTGTATAATTATTTTATTATATATTCCAATGTAATGATAATAAAAATAATGTGCACAATAAATGTAATGTGCTTGAATCATCCTGAAACCATACCCCCAAAACCAGCCCATGGAAAACTTGTCTTCCACAAAACCAGTCTCTGGCGCCAAAAAGTTTGGGGACTGCTGATTTAGAGTATATTTGATTATTTATATATATGAGGCAATGTTCAGATTATGATACATTCTAATCTACAACAGGAAAGGGTAATTTGGAATTTCTTCAACTAGTGCTCGGAGTAAACATCTATCATCAGAATTAACATTTTTAATAAAATACTGTGTATCAGTGAAGCGCATTATGAACCTAAGTAAATATATGTTTGTGTGTACTTAATAAGTTTGAATTTCACAAAATGTCATAGATTTAGTAGATTTTTTAATGTAAATATTTCATCGGTGTTCCTGTTGAAATTCTGCCTCACTGAAGAAGATTTCTTCTATTTCTCTAATTCACTCTTACTCCATGTGTTGCTTCCCTTGGATTTTCTTTGCAATTTCTGTGGTTTTTACTTGTTTCTCTGAGTAAATTATTAGTTTTCTAACAGTAGGTTTCAGCACTCTTCTTTAATAAGTATCAACAAGCACCAAGTATAATATAGTTTGGCTTAATCCACATTACAGTAAGTATATAAGTAAGTTCTTGATTGTCCCTGGCAGAGTAGTTGCTTAGTTCAATTATGTGCTGTCATAGAATAGAGGAGACAGAAAAAAAGGAGAAAAAAGGTTTGTTAGTAAGGAATGGCTAAACACAAGTCAAATTTGATGAAAAGCATTTATCTATATATCCATTAAGCTCATTAAATTCCACATTGGATAAATACAAAAAGATTTGCATGTAGATATATCGTAGTCAAACTTTGGACAGCCAAAACTAAGCAGAGGCCAGGCACAGTGGCTCACACCTGTAATCCCAGCACTTTGGGAGGCCAAGGAGGGCGAATCACTTGAGGCCAGGAGTTGGAGACCAACCTGGCCAACATGGTGAAACCCTGTCTCTAATTAAAATGCCAAAAATTAGCCAGGCATGGTGTTGCATGCCTGTAATCCCAGCTACTTGGGAGGCTGAGCCATAAGAATCACTTGAACCCAGCAGGGTTGCAGTGCACCAAGGAGGTTTGCAGTGAGCCAAGATTGTGTCACTGCACTCCAGCCTGGGTGACAGAGCAAGATGCTGTCTGGAAAAAAAAAAAAAAAGCCAGGCCCAGTGGCTCACGCCTATAATCCCAGCACTTTGGGAGGCCGACGTGAGCAGGTTACTTGAGGCCAGGAGTTTGCGACCAGTCTGCCCAATTTTGCCAAACCTTGTCGCTACCAAAAATACAAAAATTGGCCAGGCATGGTGGTGTGTGCCTGTAGTCCCAGCTACTCAGGAGGTTGAGGCAGGAGAATCACCTGAGCCCAGGGGGCGGAGGTTGCAGTGAGCAGAGATCTTGCCACTGCACTCCAGCCTCGGCAACAGAGGGATACTCTGTCTCAAAACAAACAAACAAACAACAACAACAAAAATAAAAACAACTAAAAAGAAACCATCAAAAAAATGAGATTAAAAACTATTTAGCACATAAAAGAGAATTATAATAAAACTAACATCTCAGAATTAACGGAGGCTAGAATGCAGGGAGTTGACATATTTATACATCTAAAAAAATGAAGATGTCAAATATTAATTCAATGATCAGTGAAACTACCCTTCAAAATGAGAATAAAAATAGAGATAATCCTTGCCTGTTCCCCAAAGACCTGTACCTAACTGAAATCTATGGAACAGTACATCTAACAGCAAAAGAATACACATTCTTTCCAAGGGCATATGAAAAATATCCTATGATAAACCACATGTTCGGCCATAACATAGTAATCTATAATCAGCTTTAAAAAGAATAAAATAGAGTATATTCTCAAAAGAAAGATATTAAATTAGAAATCAACAAAACTATGGAAATTTTAATCTTCGGAAAATAAACCACACACTACTAAATAACTCATAGATCAAAAAATAACTTACAGGGAAAATAGAAAATAGAAAATAGAAAATAACTTACAGGGAAAATAGAAAATAGAAAATAGAAAATCATAAAAAAAATTAAGCAATGTAGGCAAAGCTGTATTTAGAGAAAGAAATTTTAGCTTTAAATGTTAATATTAAATACAATCCCAAATAAATATATTTCTACCTTAAGAAACTAGTAAAATGAGAAAAAAACAAACTCAAAGAAAGCAGAAAAAAGTAATAAAGATTAGAACAGAATTAGTAAAATGGAGAAAAGAGAAAATCAATGAAACCACAGGCAGGTTTGTTGGAAAAATTAGCAAAATTGACAAAAGTTTATATATACTGAACAAGAAAAAAGAGACACAAAATGAAAATCCAAAATGAAAAATAGTGTATCATTATAGATTTTACAGAAATTAAAATGTATATAAGGGAATAAGAGCAACTTTATGCTGAAAAATTAGACAACTTAAATAAATGGACAAAGGTTAAAATAAAAAAAACAAATTATATATACTCACAAGAAAAGATATAGAAAATATAAATACATGTATACCAAGTAAAGGGGTTAAACTGGTAATTAAAATGCTTCCAAGAAAGAAAAATTCAGATTCAGGTAGTTTTACAGGTAAATTCTATCAAGTATTTTAAAAAGAGGTGACATGAATCATTCATAAAGTGTTAAAGTTCAGAAGCTGGAACAATTTTCAACTCATTGTGACTTGCCCCAAAGCTAACTCCAGACAAAAATATCACAAGAAAGGAAACCACATATCAATATTTCTCATGAATATAGACAAAAAGTCAACAAAACATTTGCAGCCCAAACTCAGCAACATATTAAAAATATTACACATCATGACCAACTGAAATTTATCCCACACAGAATTATCACACAGAGAATTTCTTTCACAAGATAAATTTTTACAACCCTTCCACAACTTGTTCAAACTTTTAGCTTTATCTAAGTTAAAACAATCTTTTAACCCTCTGGCAAAGATTTATATGCCATGACTTCTTATAACCTTTTTTTTTGAGACAGAGTCTCACTTTGTCATCCAGCTAGGAGTTCAGTGGGGCAATCTCAGCTCACTGCAACCTGCATTTCCCGAGTTCAAGAGATTCTCCTGCTTAGCCTCCCAAGTAGCTGGAATTACAAGTATGTGCCATCACACTGGGTTAATTTCTGTACTTTTCATAGAGATGGGGTTTCACCATGTTGGACAGGCTGGTCTCGAACTCCTGACTTCAACTGATCCTCCCACCTCAGCTTCCCAAAGTGCTGGGATTACAGGCTTGAGACAGGGCACCTGGCCGCCTTCTCATAATCTTTAACCAAAAACACATTTCACGCTACTCATACACCTTGCATGTATTAATAAAACATTTTCAGTAGTCTTAATTTCATGTTATAATGGTAACTCTTAGGAACTTTTACTTTTGGTGCATAAATTTCCTTTCATCAATCATTTCACGACTTACACAGACCATTTATGACATGCTTGGATTTTCTAACTTGTCCTAAACAGCCCTCTTTTTAAACAACCAGTTATTCTAATTTAGGACACGAATTTACCACATGAAATTCTCTCTTATATAGACTCTTTTCTTTATAACCTTCTGGGCATAGCTAGGGGGCATGGCTAATTCAACATGTCCCAAGGCCGTATCTAGAATCTAATGTGTTCATGGTAGATAAACAATTTTCAAAAGTCACAGCAGTTTATGACCTTACAGTCTTTGGCAAACCTAATATGTGACCTGCCTAATTTAGACTAAATGTCCTTATTTTACCAACAATATTTTAAACTTTTTATTTCCAAAAGATTATTAAAGTTACGTGAACTAAAAGGAATTAGTTTTTATTTTTCTTTCAGAATATTTAAGTGCTTATTTTTCTTTAAGCCAGTTAATTAGAGCTCTTTTATATAAACATCACACATGCAACACATACATAACTACACAGACAGACAGAAGAAGATCTGGCAATTGTAAGATTTTTCATTTGCCAGTATTGAAGTTTCTTAATTGGATTACTGGCTGTAGGGAGCATCCTTCAAGAAACAGGGCTAGGAACACATGCAGTTTTTACAATATCTAGAATCTTCAAAGGTAGCTTGAAGACAGAAAAATTAAAGAAGGGAAGGCAGAAGTTGTTCATGGAGGGGAAGAGAACTATCAAATGGTAAATATCACACAGATACCAACCAGAAAGTAGTCATTTCTTAAGCCAGGATTGAACCTGGGCCACCACTGTAAAATGGCAGAAGCCAAAAGAAACTACTGATATATGGTTATAAGGTTAAGCTCCCAAGGACATAAAACAAGATGGAGACCTCATCCAGGTTTTCTATTTTTTTCAGAGACCTGCAGCAAAGTTTGTAACTGACCAGCTTGCTGGGCCATCTTGAATTGTGAGCTTATGGGGTCCTAAGCCCATGTTCTATACTAATGTACCCCTATTCATGACAGAATGACACAGAAAGACAAATTCGTAGCACAGAATACGCCAGATTCACCACAGTTTAAGACTAGCCTCAGAATCCTCTTTCACATTAATCAAAATTTTACAGAGGAGATAAACAGTGATTTTTATCATTCATTCAACTGGTTTGCACAGAGAAAGACAGACCAGAAGCCTGATTGGAAGGAAATTCTTACCCTTTTGCCAGCATGTCAAGTTTCTAGGTTCCTCTTCCATGAGGAGCCCTACCTAGCAATGCTGTTTGCCACACCATACCTCTGGGGGCCAAGCTGCATCACAATGGAAAATCATGGAACCACAGGCAAAATCCTCATCATTTTGTAAGATGTTGACCAAGGGGCTTTATGTGGTAAACAAATTAACATTTTCCATTCTGGCCAGAGCAAAATATGTGTGACAAAACACAGACAGTAGCCACTCTGCTTAGCACCTAATATTGAACTGGCAAAGGTCAAATTTGCCCCTGGTTGGGCCCTGCCACCTTTAATCCATTTTAACCAAGAGGGAGGGGAGGGCTTCTAACCCAATCACATCCTTTACTCAGGTAAAATGTACACCATTACTTATCCAAAGTCAGCCAATTGGTGTTGCAGTCTATTTCCTTTGGATCAGAATAGCAACTAAGCTACAAGGCCAGTAGATTTAATTTTGGGGAGCCCTCATTTTTAAATTAACTTCAGTGCATTGTTGTTCATTCAGAATGTTCCACTGTAAGTTATCTTTAGTAAGATTTCATCATTTCTGTAAGACTTTAATGCTTCCTGGGCCTAATGTTTAAGTTGAAAGGAAATCAGTTTTTTTTAGAAATTAAGTATCCCATTTTTAGCTAAAATACCAGCTTTACTCTCAGGTTCCCTTGATTAACTTAACCAGTGATTTTTCTACCTAAGAATGTAAGACAAATGAAACAAAGGGGTAGAATACAAAAATCACTGCAAATTTTCCAAAGCCAAACTTTAAAACCCTGACAATATTATTATTTACTACCAGTTTCTTTCTGACCCAGTCAGATGTAAGGGGCCTCTAACTAGATCCAAGCCAGTTAATTACCAGATCAAATCTGATCCTGGACTCAGTCTAGTTACTTCCAAACCCAGTTTAGAACAAAATTTGCTCAAAGAAACTTGGAAAGCTCAAAACACAAATCCATGGAGCTCCAAAATCCAAAAGAGAACTTACCCACTGCTCTGAGAGATCAAAGGAAACAAGTGGGTCCTTGCAGGTACCTTGCTTGTTCACTCAGCAATTCTGGGGTTCATTAAAGCTCTCTACTTTGAACGACGCTTCTGACACCATCTGTTAAAATAAAAACTTCAGTCAAATTAAATTTAAAGGAGTTTAATCGAACAAGGAACAATTCACGAATTGGGCAGTCCCCAGAATCACAGCAGATTCAGAGAGACTCCCTGCCCTGCATTTTTCTGTATCTTACTTTTAGATCTATTTTGTACTAAATAGGTTATAAAGCAGTTTAATTTTGTAAACATACAAAAAATTTACAAGGATCTTTGATGTTAAAAAATCACACATGTAGAATTTTATTTTAGTTTCTTCAAAACACTCAGTAATCTAATTAGCTGGAAGCACACAATAAAATTTATTCTGTACTTTTAGCTTTCAAATTATTATATAACCATAATGGCATTCCATTTATCTCAACTTAATATTACTTTTATCAGTATTAATCTCAAAATACTGATAATATTCTATTAAATATTTTTAGACATAAATGTCACATATACTTGATAAAGCACTCAGCTCTTTCTAGTGGATAAGCTTTAGCTAATGGTATCAATATTTTCACATTTTAATAATGTTATTGTTAGTTTTAAGTATGTGCTTAAAATTCATAAAGCATAAAGCAAATGGTGTCTATGAAGTTGAAACCAAATTATGAAAAATATAAAAAATTGCTTTTTAAATAAAATCAGTTGACATTAAGTGGCACTTAATTATCCCCATGTTATTAAATATATTAAAAAGCCATAATGGATATTTTAACCAATGAGGTATTCATTGATTTTCCACTCATTCTGCTACACTTTACAATTCCTTATCAATGAAAATAAAAAGAAGTAACTGAGAGAAAAAAGGAAGAAAATAATACTGAAACCTAGATTTTTTATAGGTAGGGCACGGAAGATAAGATTTTTAACTATCATATTAATGAGCAAAAATAAAATACAAAGTATGATTTGAAAGAAATATACAGAATCAATGATAGTATTCAGCTCTTTCCGGTGGGTGGGTGACATGCTTGTGAAGGAAAAATGCATTGCCTAAAAACCATACCCATGTGTGATGGAGTGTGCATCTGTTCAATACAGGCCAAGCCAAAATCTGCAGGTGTCAAAATGCCAGTAGTACACACAAAATGATGGAAATGAAGACAAATTATCTTTTGAAAAGTACCAATGTTCATAAATTTTTTCTTAATTCTGCATGCGTGACGATATCATTGGCTTTCTTCCCCTTTATCATGTTGTCTGTGTTGATAAAAGTCAAAAAATGAACAAGAAAAAAATGCCCTCTCTGCAATCAACAACGCAAGCAAATGACTAGCCTGACATTTCATCAGTTCTTCTAGGAAATCCCTGGATAACAGCACCACTGTCTCCATTTTTGCTAAAAAGCGGATTAGAAAGATGAGGCCCAGTTGTTGGCATAAAACTTTTGAGAAATATTTCTGTGAAGTGTGAAAAAAGACTTGTAGGTTTTGTGAATTATTGGTCCTGTGTTTGTGCACTGAAAAGTCAAAGTTACAAATTGCAGATGCCACTCATCCACTTGTTCTCAGGTCTGCAAAATGGCTCTAGATGACCGTCCAAAAATGACAACCTGAATTATGAAAATAATTTTATCTCTGATAAGTTTCTCTCTAAGCCATTAAGATAAGCAGATTGATTAAACAGAGATTTGCCATCAAACCAGAACATATGGTTTGCAAATGTGAGTTATATGTATTTTATTCAAGTACCTTCTTAATTGTCTAATAAACTTCATATTACTATACACTTTAATAAAGTAGTTCAAGTATATTCATTTCTCAAATAATCCTGTGAAATGGGAAGTCCGATATTTTTATTTTCTGATTACAGATGTGGAAAAATATAATGGCTTGCATAGAGTCATGCACATATAAATTGTAGCGGCAACACTGGAACTCAAGTGTTTTGATTTTTATCCTTACACCTCCTCTGTTATGCCATCCTGCTTTTATTGTTAAGAATTTAAATCTTAATTTCTGTAATCCTCATTTGTACCATTCATGGATTGTTCCCTAGGAATACCTAAAGCCACTTATTAGATGTACTATGCAAATTTATACCTTGTTTTTCACACATGCACAGGCAATACAAATATACTGTAGTAGTCCATTTACTATATCAGTAAGTCAAGAAGTGGATCTAATTAGCATTAGAACTTAAAAGTTAAGATAATCAAATAGATTATTATAAAATAGAATTCACCAAGGATTTGCACACACCATATAACCAGAAAATACTTACTTGTATCAGTTTCCTAGGACTGCTATAACAAGGTACCATTAAACCAGGTAACCTAAAATGTAGAAATTTAATTTCTCAGAGTGGTAGAGGCCAGAAGTCCAAAATCAAGGTGTTAGCAGAGCCATGCTCCATCTGAATGGTCTAGAAAAAAATCCTCCCCTGCCTCTTCCTAGCTTCACCAGGTGACTTCAGGCTTGTGGCAACATTACTCCAATCCTTGTCTCTCTTGTCATGTAAGATTCTTCCCTGTGTGTCTCTGCATATCTGGAGCTTCTCTTTGTAAAAAAACACCAATCATACTGGATTTAAGGCACATTCTAATCTCTTATGACTTAATTCTAACTAATTACATCTGCAAAGACTTTATTTCCAAATAAGATCACATTCTGAAGTTCCAGGTGGACCTGAAATTTGAGAGGACACCCTCACCAGCTACCTATAAAAATCCCTACTTCCTTCCACAATACTATAAAGGAAGACTTCCTTTTTTCCTTTATTTCAGAAGCCATTGGAACTCTCACACATTACAGAGTTTTTTTAAAATCTTACTTGATCTAGGGTGTTATGTGGCTGTACTAAGCATCATACGTAAAGGACCAGAGAGAAGGAAGAGGAGAAACTGGTTTTAGTAGCACAACTTAGTTGTTGGCTCATCACAGTCCATTTTAAATCTTTACTGTAATAGTCTGTTTTCTGGCTGCTGATAAAGACATACCCAAAACTTGGTAATTTACAAAAGAAAGAGGTTTAATGGACTTACAAATCCACACAGCTGGAGAAGGCTAGGAGAAGCAAGTCATAGCTTACATGAATGGTAGCAGGTGAAGAGAGAGCTGGTACAGAAAAAGCTTCCTTTTTATACTTCATTTTTTTTTTTTTTTTTTACTTCAGGTTCTGGGATACATGTGCTGAATGTGCAGGTTTGTTACATAGGTATACATGTGTCATGGTGGTTTGCTGCACCCATCAACCAGTCATCTAGGTGTGTGTGTGTGCAGTTGCAAGGTGTAATAGAGTGAAGACAGAGTTCAAATACAAAGGGAGGGGACCCAAAGAGGGTAGCCGTTGCTGGCTCGAATGCCTGGGTTTATATCCCGATCATTGTCCCTCCCACTGTGTTCTCAGACGATAGATGCTTGGCTATTTCTTTACCTCCTGTTTGTGCCTAATTAACATTTTAGTGAGTTCTCTGATTGGTCAGGTGTGAGCTAAGTTGCAAGCCCCGTGTTTAAAGGTGGACACAGTCACCTTTCCAGCTAGGCTTAGGGATTCTTAGTCAGCCTAGGAAATCCAGCTAGTCCTGTCTCTCAGTACCCCCTCTCAACAGGAAAACCCAAGTGCTATTGGGGAGGTTGGCTGATGACTGCTCTAACTGCTTCCAGCTGAATTGGGGCATAGTAGGGGTTGTGCAGTTGAAATTTCCTTGGCAGGGGTGCCTTCGATGTCATTAACATCGGAGCATGGGCTAGCGGGCTGGTCCAGGGGTCCATGGTAGATCTTAATAATGGGGTTCCATTTAAAGAACCATTTGTAGTTTCACAGCTTTGATTCTGGAAGAGACAAACTTAACAAGGAGGTTAAAGATACACGGATTGAAATGCTTGGCCTGAAGTGCAGGGGATTATTTCTTTGGCACACTTCACAGACCCTGACTATCTGCTTGATAGTTTTGAAAAGGCTGGTCCAGTAAATAATAATGTGGGCATTTGATGGGTGCTATCAATGCCTAAGTGAAAAGTTTAGTGAAGGGTTTTAAGTAATTTCCATTGGTTAGCTGCAGGCAAAAGTATTTTTCCTTCTTCGGTGGCTAGCCATCCTGAGGGGAGGAAACTATGTCCTCTTGAGGTTCCCCATTCTATTTCTTTTTATGAGTACTGGGGCTTGGTTTCCCAGAGGGGATTACCCCATACCAGAGGTCCTTCTCTGTAAGCATTTCTAATGGAGGGTCCTGCCTTGCAGCTCTTTTGGCTTCAATATCCCCTTGGTGGTTCCCTTCTATTTCCCTTTCCTTTCCTTTCTGATGATCCCAACAGTGTAAGACTGCCACCTCTTTAGGTTTCTGTACAGCCAATAATAATCTCCTAATGGCTTCCTGATGTTTGATAGGTGTTCCCTCAGAATTCCTTTCTCTCCATATTGCCGCGAGGGCATGGAAGACTAGGTAAGCATACTTAGAGTCTGTATATATATTTACCCTTTTTTCTTCTCCTAATTTTAGTGCCTGAGTGAGGGCTATTAGTTCTGCCAGCTGAGTGCTAGTTCCTGGAATGAGGGGATTACTTTCAAGAATTCCATTATCACTGACTACTGCATACCCTGCTTTTCAAAGTCCTTTTTCTACAAAGGAACTTCCATCAGTATACATGTTGAGGCCAGGATCAGTCAAGCAAACCTCTAGAAGGTCCCCTTGAGTGGCGCAGGTTTGAGCAATTACTTGTTGACAGTTATGTTCTATTTTTTTCTTCGTTGTCTGGAAGAAATGTGACTGGCTTATGAGTTGCACAAGTGCACAGTCGCAGCACTGATCCTTCAAGTAATAGAGCCTGATATTTGAGCAAACGGTTGTCTGACAGCCACAAGTCTCCTTTAGCAGTGAGTATACCGGTCACATCATTAAATGTCCACACAGTAGGATCTCTTCCCTGTATCATTTTACCTGCTTCAGATACTAAGGCTGCTACTGCTGCCCCTACCAGTAAACAATGAGGCCAACCCTTTGCCATTACATCAATTTCCTTACTCAGGTATGCCACGGGTTACAAGCTGGTCCCTCGGACCTGTGTAAGGACTCCTAGAGCTATTCCTGGTTTTTCTGTGACATATAAAGAAAAGTCTTGCCCTGTTGGCAAGTTTAACACTGGGGCTTGGGTTAGGGCCTTCTTTAGGGTCTGGAAAGCTGCTTCTGCTTCAGGTGTCCATCTTACTAAATGGGTATTGGCTTTCTGAGCTTTCTTAATTAGTGTACATAATGACCTGGCTATTTTGCCATACCTGGGAATCTGTATTTGGCAGAAGTCTGTTATGCCAAGGAATCCTTTTAGTTGCTTTAGTGTTTTGGGATAAGGATAAGCCAGTACAGGCTGGATACATTTCTCACTGAGGGCCCTGGTGCCTTTGAATAATTTTAGCCCTAAGTATTTAACCTGCCGTGAGCAGACCTGAGGCTTTGGTTTGGAAACCTTGTAGCCACAGGTGGTGAGGAAATTTAAGAGCATTTAGGCGGCTTGATGGCACAAGGCTTCTGAACAGGTGGCTAAAATTAAATCATCCATGTACCAAAGGACAAGAGTGTCCAGGTATGAGAACTGGCTCAAGACTTGGGCTAAAAGCAAAAAGGTAGCTTATTAATTCAAAAATCTTAAAGTATGGGGCTATTCTGTTAGAAAAAGGTAATTTAACACCAACTACTGATAATTCCCTGAACCCAACAGATTTCCTAACAGGGGATTTAAATCTTAATTACCATACAAAGGTCTGACCAGACCTAGGAGGAACTCCCTTCAGGACAGGATAGATGGTTCCTCCCAGGTGATTGAGGAAGAAACCACAACGCGCATTCTGTAATTGATAGGGAGACTCTTGTGAAAGCAGAGTTAGAAAAATTGCCTAATAATTGGTCTCCTCAAACATGTGAGCTGTTTGCACTCAGCCAAGCCTTAAAGTACTTACAGAATCAAAAAAGACTACCTCAGTCCTGATTCAAAAGGTTACCTACACACTCTCTGAAATGAATTTGCATAAGAACTGTTGTTTATGGGAATGCATCTTGATGGGGCAGCTGGATTGTTATGAAATACTCAGGAACCCAGCCCAGCTCTAGGACTCACCCCTGAGCACAAAGGCAATGTTGGGCATTCTGGTAAAGGACCACTAAAATCCAGCCGCCCGAACCCCTTTCTTTGTGGTCAAGAAAGTCAGGAAAAGGTGCAGGACTGCTACATCAGTGAACGTAAATAATTCTATAAGCAGAGGTCCATGGGTGGTTACGCACCCTGGAAAGGAACAAGCATTAGGACCAGAGAGGACACTGTAGAACTAACGCTCATTGGAAAATGACTAGGCATCCCTATGTTCTTTTTTCAGATGGGAAACGTTCCCCCCAAGGTAAAAATGCCCCTAAGATGTATTCTGGAGAATTGGGATCAATTTGACCCTCAAATGCTAAGAAAGGACTTGTGTTCTTCTGCAGTTCCACCTGGCCACGATATCCTCTTCAAGGGGGAGAAACCTGGCCTCCTGAGGGAAGTATAAATTATAACACCATCTTACAGCTAGACCTCTTTTGTAGAAAATAAGGCAAATAGAGTGAAGTGCCATATGTACAAACTTCCTTTTCATTAAGAGACAACTCGTGATTATGTAAAAAGTGTAATTTATGCCCTACAAGAAGTCCTCAGAGCCTACCTCCCTACCCCAGTGTCCCCCTGACTCCTTCCCCAACTAATAAGGACCGCCCTTCAACCCAAACGGTACAAAAGGAGAGAGACAAAGGGGTAAACAATGAACCAAAGAGTGCCAACATTCCCCGATTATGCCCCCTCCAAGCAGTGGGAGGAAGAGAATTTGGCCCAGTCAGAGTGCATGTATCTTTTTCTCTCTCAGACTTAAAGCAAATTAAAATAGACCTAGGTAAATTCTCAGATAACCCTGATGGCTATATTGATGTTTTACAAGGGTTAGGATCCTTTGATCTGACATGGAGAGGTATAATGTTACTGCTAAATCAGACACTAACAACAAATGAGAGAAGTGCTGCCATAACTGCAGCCCGAGAGTTTGGCGGTCTCTGGTATCTCAGTCAGGTCAATGATACGATGACCACAGAGGAAAGAGAACAATTCCCCACAGGCCAGCAGGCAGTTCCCAGTGTAGACCTTCACTGGGACACAGAATCAGAACATGGAGATTGGTGCCGCAGACATTTGCTAACTTGCGTGCTAGAAGGACTAAGGAAAACCAGGAAGCAGCCTATGAATTATTCAATGATGTCCACTATAACACAGGGAAGGGAAGAAAATCCTACTGCTTTTCTGGTGAGACTAAGGGAGGTGTTGAGGAAGCATACCTCCCTGTCACCTGACTCTATTGAAGGCCAACTAATCTTAAAGGATAAGTTTATCACTCAGTCAGCTGCAGACATTAGAAAAAAACTTCAAAAGTCCACCTTAGGCCCGGAGCAAAACTTAGAAACCCTATTGAACTTGGCAACCTCAGTTTTTTATAATAGAGATCAGGAGGAGCAGGCGGAACAGGATGAACGGGATAAAAAAAGGCCACTGCTTTAGTCATGTCCCTCAGCAAGCGGACTTTGGAGGCTCTGGAAAAGGGAAAAGCTGGACAAATGCCTAACAGGGCTTGCTTCCAGTGCAGTCTACAAGGACACTTTAAAAAAGATTATCCAAATAGAAATAAGCTGCCCCCTCGTCCATGATCCTTATGTCAAGGGAATCACTGGAAGGTCCACTGCCCCAGGGGATGAAGGTCCTCTGAGTCAGAAGCCACTAACCAGATGATCCAGCAGCAGGACTGAGGGTGCCTGAGGCAAGAGCCAGTCCTTGCCATCACCCTCATAGGGCCCCAGGTATGCTTGACCATTAACAGCCAGGAGGTTAATTGTCTCCTGGACACTGGCACGGCTTTCTCAGTCGTACCCTCCTGTCCCGGATGACTGTCCTCCAGATCTGTCACTATCCGAGGGGTCCTAGGACAGCCAGTCACTAGATACTTCTCCCAGCCACTAAGTTGTGACTGGGGAGCTTTACTCTTTTCACATGCTTTTCTAATTATGCCTGAAAGCCCCACTCCCTTGTTAGGGAGAGACATTCTAGCAAAAGCAGGGGGCATTATACACCTGAACATAGGACAAGGAACACCCATTTGTTGTCCCCTGCTTAAGGAAGGAATTAATCCTGAAGTCTGGGCAACAGATGGACAATATGGACAAGCAAAGAATACCTACCCATCCTGTTCAAGTTAAACTAAAGAATTCCGCCTCCTTTCCCTACCAAAAGCAGTACCCCCTTAGACCTGAGGCCCAACAAGGACTCCAAAAGATTGTTAAGGACCTAAAAGCCCAAGGCCTAGTAAAACCATGCAATAGCCCCTGCAATACTCCAATTTTAGGAATACAGAAACCCAACGGACAGTGGAGGTTAGTGCAAGATCTCAGGATTATCAATGAGGCCATTGTCCCTCTATACCCAACTGCACCTAACCCTTACACTCTGCTTTCCCAAATATCAGAGGAAGCAGAGTGGTTTACAGTTCTGGACCTTAAGGATGCCTTTTTCTGCATCCCTGTACATCCCAACTCTCAATTCTTGTTTGCCTTTGAAGATCCTTCGAACCCAATGTCTCAACTCACCTGGACTGTTTCACTCCAAGGGTTCAGGGATAGCCCCCATCTATTTGATCACCTAGGTTTTAAGACTTATGTGCATTAGGTATTTGTTCTAATGCTCTCCCTCCCCCTTCCCCTATCCCCTAACCGGACCCAGTGTGTGGTGTTCCCCTCCCTGTGTCCATGTGTTCTCATTGTTCTCACTCATAAGCTCCCATCTATGAGCGAGAACATGTGGTGTTTGGTTTTCCGTTCCTGCGCTAGTTTGCTGAGCATGATGGTTTCCAGCTTCATCCGTGTACCTGCAAAGGACATTAACTCATTGCTTTTTATGGCTGCATATTATTCCATAGTGTATATGTGCCACATTTTCTTTATCCAATCCATCATTTGTGGGCATTTGGCTTGGTTCCAAGTCTTTGCTATTGTAAATAGTGCTGCAATAAACATACAGGTGTGTGTGTGTGTGTTTGTTTTTTTTGTTTGTTTTTTGTTTCTTTGAGACAGAGTCTCACTCTGTTGCCCAGGCTGGAGCGCAGTGGTGCGATCTCGGCTCACTGCAAACTCTGCCTCCCGGGTTCATGCTGTTCTCCTGCAGCAGGCTTCCAAGTAGCTGGGACTACAGGTGCCCGCCACCATGCCCAGCTAATTTTTGTTGTATTTTCAGTAGGGACAGGGTTTCACCATGTTAGCCAGGATGGTCTCGATCTCCTGACCTCGTGACCTGCCCGCCTCAGCCTCCCAAAGTGCTGGGATTACAGGCATGAGCCACCGCGCCTGGCCCATGTATCTTTATAGTAGAATGATTTATAATCCTTTAGGTATATACCCAGTAATGGGATTGCTGAGTCAAATGGTATTTCTGGTTCTAGATCCTCGAGGAATTGCCACACTATCTTCCATAATGGTTGAACTAATTTACACTCCCACTAACAGTGTAAAAGCATTTCTATTTCTCCACATCCTCTCCAGCATCTGCTGTTTCCAGACTTTTTAATGACTGCCATTCTAACTAGTGTGAGATGGTATCTCATTGTGGTTTTGATTTGCATTTCTCTAATGACCAAATTATAAACTTTTTTTCATGTTTGTTGGCACATAAATGTCTTCTTTTGAGAACTATCTGTTCATATCCTTCGCCCACTTTCTGAACTAGAAAAAACTACTTTAAATTTCTTTTTTCTTTCTTTTTCTTTTTTTTTTTAGAGTTATAATCCAATCTGTATTTAAAAATCGAATCTGCCAGTTTAGCGTTTTCCACCAACTCGGCGAGCTGAAACTTTCACAGGCTTCACAATCTTTTGCTTAGGTGCTGCCTTTGTAGGTGACTTAGCAGCAGCCATTGCAGTCTTTTTAGATGCTTGCTTCGCCTTTTTTGCTTCCTTAGCAGCCCTGATAGCTTGTTCTCATTGAGCCTTTCTAACTTCAGGTTTCTGATTCCTCTTGGCCATTATATCAGCAAGAGATGCACCAGTAATGGCCCTCTGGAATTTGACTGCTCGGCGGGTTCTTTTCTTTTGAATTTCCTCCGACTGACCCTTTTTGTGCTTCCTTCTGTAGAGGACAGTCCAGTTTATCTGCCGAGGATTCCTCTTGGAAAGGAACGCCGACTCGCATTTTGCATTAAGAAACTGGAAAACCTTCCCGTCGGTCCTGGCGTAGCGCCTCCCGTGTCCAGGGTAGATCTTGTACCCGCTAAAACTGCACAGCTCCACCTTCATGGCGACGGATTCAAGAGAAGAGATGGCGAAGAGAAAGAGAGAATCATGACTACTTTAAATTTCATATGTAACCCAAAAAGAACCCGTATAGCCAAGACAATCTAAGCAAAAAGGACAAAGCTGGAGGTATCATGCTACCTGACTTCAATCTGTACTACAGTGCTATAGTAACCAAAACAGCATGGTACTGGTACCAAAACAGAAATATACACCAATGGAACAGAGGCCTCAGAAATAATGCCACACATCTACAACCATCTGATCTTCAACAATCCTGACAAAAATAAGCAACGGGGAAAGGATTCCCTGTTTAATAAATGGTGCTGGGAAAAGTGGCCAGCCATATGCAGAAAACTCAAACTGGACTCCTTCTTTACACCTTATACAAAAATTAACTCAAGATGGATTAAAGACTTAAACAGAAAACCTAAAACTATAAAAATCCTAGAAGAAAACCTGGGCAATACCATTCAGGGCACAGGCATGGGCAAAGACTTCATGACCAAAATACCAAAAGCAATTACAACAAAAGACAAAATTGACAAATGGGATCTAATTAAACTAAAGAGCTTCAGCTCATCCAATTAAACTATCATCAGAGTCAAGAGGCAACCTACAGAATGGAAGAAAATTTTTGCAATCTATCCATCTGACAAAGATCTAATATTCAGAATCTACAAGGAACTTAAACAAATTTACAAGAAAAAAAAAAATCAAAACTTCTGTTTTTAAAACCATCAGATCTCATGAGACTCACTATCACAAGAACAACGCAAGAAAGACCTGCCCCCATAATTCAATCATCTCCCACCAGGTTTCTCCCATGACATGTGGGAATTGTGGAAGTTACAATTCAAGATGAGCTTTGAGTGGGGACACAGTCAAACCATATAATTTACTTCTTTACTTGCCACACATTCATCTTTTTTCATGTCTCAACAACTCTGGAGACCTTATCCTACTCCTCAACATGAGCTAATTTGAAAAACTGCTCAAAGATCCATAAATCTTCTGTATTGATCACAGAGAGAGAGGAACACTGATTGCAATACCAGATAGCGGTAGTTGAAAGAAAAGGAATTGTGCCCGAGGATGAAAAATAGCATTTATTTATTTAAAAGCAATCAAACAAATACACAAACACATATACCAATACATCTGAGTGACTACTATGTGTCAAGCAATTGTAATAGTGCATAATGTATTCTCAAGCTGATCACTAAAAATCACCAACTGAGTTTTCACCAGTTAGAGTTCTATGACAGATGTTACTTTTCAATGTAATGCTAGAAAGATTTTAAAAATTAATTCTCCTCTGGAACCTGCATTTTTAAATTTTTATCCCTCTCATATCCATCACATTCATGATAGAAGCCTCTTATGATAGACTCGAACTGTGTAAAACTCCTGTGTGCTTCTTCCCAAATCTAGTGCAAGGGGAGATATGTTATTAGCAGCACAGACTAGAATAGTGAATGGCATTGCCCATGAAAGCATCACTATGGTTTTATAATTCAAGATCATTTTACTTTCAATACTTGTGAGCTAGTCTAGGAATGAATAGTACAATATACTGTGGTATTTAAGTTTCCATAATGTAAGTGACACATTGTTTTGCAATTGCCAGATAGATAGAAAAATAGATATATCTTCTTCTTTCTATTCAACTTAGATGCAAATCAGTTTGTTGAAAAGTAACTAGAGATTTTAATGTTTCTATTATGTCTTTTCCCAAATAGCAGTTAATATGCCTCATTCAATTTAATTCTTAGGTACTGTGGTGGTCATTAGGGTTCTTTGATAACTATTAATTGTTCTCCCAACTTCTGGCACATAGAAGGACTGAAATTACTGGCCCTTTATGGGTAGGGCCATTTCAATGAGTTGTGAGTAGAAGAGACATGTGTCACTTCTGGACTGGAATATTTAATTGTCCATATAATACTTTCTAGAGCTCCTTTTTATCTGAATAGAACTTCTTGCCAGCATGCATTAAAGGTGTAGCGTAGGTGAGCAATAAACCTTTGTTGTTTAATAGAACAGAGATTCAGGTGGTATTTGTTACCATAAACTTTTCTGACAAACACAAATGCTATTTTGAAGTACTACTTGATAGTATCTAATGTCATATAAGGCATACTAGATTATATACTCATGAGAGTCAATGACAACATTTATCACTGTTTTTATTCTTCCAATTGTGACATGTCTACATTGACCCTATTTTGAGAACATTAGTCAAAAGCACAAATGAAATGAAAATATTTTCATAATTTTTCACTTGATCCTGGTAAGCATGGCTCTCTTTGCACTCTTTTCTAGGTGTTTTCTTAAAATTTTGATTTTTAAATCAGCAAATTTAATCCGCCCACCCTTTCAGTTTGCCTAAACCTTACGTAGTAATGTGGTACATAAAATATACAGTTCTACTCTGTAATTTTGAGAGAGTCAAAGGGACTTAACTTGTACTTTGTTTCAACTTTTATACCACTCAATCATAATTAATTTTGATGATTTTTGGCTAAATGAGAAGCAATGGGTAGCTCTGCAGGAAAGGAAAAGGATAAGGGCATCTAACAAAGTTCCCTGTAGGTAATCCCAACCTAATTTAAAGCACACTTGATATGTAGCAATAGACCCTGGTAAAATGGCAGGTGATTCTCCAAACAGAATAAAAGTAGCAGTTGTATCCCTGCCCAGACTCAGTAAATTTGTATGAACATGGTGCTTTTCATTAGGCAATCAATAATATATTTTATTGGTTCCAGAACACTGCACAAAACCCACTAGAAGTCATCTCACTCCACTGTTTTGAGTGTGAACACTACAATTAAGCAAAGAAAAAAATAAATTAGTTTTTCTGAAATCTGGAGGTTTTCTAGTTGTAAAAACCCAATTACAAATTAGCAAGCTGTGAACAATCAGATTAAAAAATAATCAGGGACAAAGCAGCAAGTGTTTCACTTATAAAAATCTGCAAAGACTCACAAAGTTAGTTATATGGTAATTGATGGAAAATGGGAATATCAATGATATTACATGGAATCATAATTTTTTAGCCTCAAATATCAATAGTTTTACTGTATATATATGTATCTTTGAAATTTCTTATTTTCTGTTAAGGAAGTGTAGAGATTTTGTAGGGATGCATATGCCAAATTAAAATAGTTTTTATATGTTTGAAATTCAGATTATTTGCTAACAAAAGATGATTATGAAGTATTTGAGTATATATAAATACAACATGAAATAATATTACAAAACTAAGACTAAATATATTGGTAATATTAGCAAATATCAGAAAACCTAATAAAAACACAGCTTTTCAGATTGGCTAAAAAATCAAATTTTAACATTATACATGAAACACCATAATACAAAGAGATTCAGAACCATTATACTTAAAAAGTAAACCAAAAACAAACACACACATACACACAAATAGAAAGAAAGCCAGAATTTTGACGCTGATATCTGATGAGGTAAAATACTGTTGTGAAAGCATAAAAGAAACAAAAATCACATTTCATGATGCTAAAAGTTACAGATTATAACGATGACAGTTATTGACATTTGTACAGCAACAAGTCTTAGGAGGCCAACACTATACTTACAAAAAGAAATATGCAGAAATATGTTAATAACAGTAGAATTTAACTCAACTCTCATAATACAAGACTGATTAAGTGGATAAAGAGAAAGTATGTAAAAGGACTAACAATTAATATTACAGGCATGAGCCACTGTGCCTGGCCAAAATAACTTTTAAAAAACCCTTCCTGCAAAAAATACATTAGACTTAAAGATTTTACAGAGTAATTCTACCCAATCATTAAGACAAGATCATTCTAATGTTAAACTGTTCCTAATAATAGAAAAAGAAAGGCATTTCTCAAATTATTTTATGATAAAAATATTTATCTAAAATATTGAAATAAATATAACAAAATAATATTTACAGGGCCGGGCATGGTGGCTTATGCCTGTAATCCCAGCACTTTGGGAGGCCAAGGTGGGCGAATCATGAGGTCAGGAGATCGAGACCATCCTAGTAGCTAGTGAAACCCCGTCACTACTAAACACGGTGAAACCCCGTCACTACTAAAAATGCAAAAATATTAGCTGGGCGTGGTGCTGGGTGCCTATAGTCCCAGCTATTCAGGGAGGCTGAAGCAAGAGAACGGCATGAACCTGGGAGGCAGAACTTGGAGAGAGCAGAGGCGGTGCCACTGCACTCCAGCCTGGGTGACAAAGCAAGGCTCTGTCTCAATTAAAAAAAAAAAAAAAAAAAAAAAAAATTACAGCCCAATCCCACTTATGAATATTTATGCAAATATTAAAAAAAAAAGAATCAAGAGTACATTAATAGAATTAATCCCCTATTAGAAAGTATTTTAATAAAATCTTTCACATTAATAGAACCAAGAAGAAAAACCATCTGATAATTTTTACAGCAGCAGACCTTTTGCTTGACAAAATCCAACATCCACTTGTGTCAAAAAACCCTGAATTAAATAATTGAGCAATAAGTCTTAACAGAATAATATAACTATAATAAATATACCTCAGCCCTGAAGTAAGTAAGCATTCTATTTAATGTAGAAAACAAAGGCATTTCCAGTAAAATGAGAAACAACGCAATATGGTATTGTCTCTACTACCAATTGATCTTTTTTTTTTTTTTTTTTTTTGAGACGGAGTCTCGCTCTGTCGCCCAGGCTGGAGTGCAGTGACCGGATCTCAGCTCACTGCAAGCTCCGCCTCCCGGGTTTACGCCATTCTCCTGCCTCAGCCTCCCGAGTAGCCGGGACTACAGGCGCCCACCACCTCGCCCGGCTAGTTTTTTGTATTTTTTAGTAGAGACGGGGTTTCACCGGGTTAGCCAGGATGGTCTCGATCTCCTGACCTCGTGATCCGCCCGTCTCGGCCTCCCAAAGTGCTGGGATTACAGGCTTGAGCCACCGCGCCCGGCACCAATTGATCTTATCTTGCATTTACTAGTCACTAAAATTTGACAATAAATGAAGTTAAAGACATACATGTAAAAAACAATAGGTAGAAGTATCTCTATTTGTCTTACCTCAAAGGTGGTATATCTAATAATTTCAAACCATTTACACTCATACCTGTTTTGCTTTTTCAAATGACTATAAGCCCTTTGAGGACTTGAACTGCTTCATTCTTTCAGTACACAACAAACCTAATATACATGATAATGCCTCCATAACTTGTTAACACATATAGATAATGACATTGTTGACTAACATTTTTTATTTTTTATTTTCTGAAATGGAGTTTTGCTCTTGTCACCTAGGCTGGAATGCAATGGCGCGATCTCGGCTCACTGCCACCTCCGCCTCCTGGGTTCATGAGATTCTCCTGCCTCAGCCTCCCAAGTAGCTGCGACTACAGGTGTCCGCCACCATGCTCAGCTAATTTTCGTATTTTTAGTAGAGACAGGGTTTCACCATGTTGGCCAGACTGGTCCCGAACTCCTGACCTCAGGTGATCCACCCGCCTCAGCCTCCCAAAGTGCCGGGATTACAGGTGTGAGCCACCGCACCGGGCTGACTAACATTTTTAATATTCCAGAACAAGGACAAAAAAGCAAATATTGGACATTTGATATGTTTGATACGGATCATAATTACTTTTATTGATTGTCATGGTGATCTTTATTTCTGAGACTCTGAGAAATCTTTGAAATATTAAGTATTTTTCATAAACAGCTTAACATGCAGAGATGAAGAGTAAAGGAGGCCACTCTTTGGAAAGAATGTCTTCTACTAATTAGCAGGAAACCCCTTACATAAAAATACCTTAGAAATGTAGTTTTTACTTGAGTAGATTCCCAAGCAGAAGTCGTGCTTTGACTAGATAAAAATGCATTAATAACAAATAGAATATTTGAAAATTTCAAGTTATTCCTGTATAGCTTTTAATAGCACCTCAGTAAGATACCAAGATCTGGAATTCAGTATCCAGATATTGATAAACTGAGTTTGCCATGCTGTGATTTGAAACACAAGATTTCATAACAGCTCACAGAGGCAAAAAAGACTTAACAACTTCCACATTCTGTTTTCTGTGGTGGAATCTTCTCTGAATATCCCCAGGCCACTGTTCTTGTTTATTTCTGTAAAACAAGATTATTTTAGCTTGTGAGAGAAGAAGAGCTTCACTTAATGAACATCATTTGGAGAATACTGTTGTGAGGTGTTTGATTCCGATTGACTGTAAATGTTTCAGCTAGTCACCAGAGGCTATAGACTCACACACAGCTCCACACATGCACATCTAAACTCCTTGATGAGAACAAATAAAAGAATCCTATTGTGTTAACCACTTTTTATGAAGAAAGCCAATTACAGTTAATTCTGCATTGCTCATTGTACCATTTGTGGAATATTCAGGCAATTGTTTAAACACTCGTAAGCTTGAAAATGAAAACACTGGGTTTTAATCCAGGCTCTATCACTTACAGGGAGAGTTTAAGAGGAAGTAAATTGCACAAACAAAACTAGAAAGAGAAATAACACTGATACTCTCAGGTTGGTGTAAAGATTAAATAAGGCATGTACACAGTTATTTAAATTTTGAAGCCCTATACAACTTTTAGTTATTGTTATTAAAACGTCTTGTCAGCTTTGTTGGAAAGTATGCCAAGATTTCAAAAGTAAGTACCTATAGAGAGGGGAGAAAGTATCTGTTTGCCAGGACTGCCATAACAAAATAGCACAAACTAGGTGACCTAACCAACAGAAACTTATTTCTTCACAGATCTAGGGATAGAATTCCAAGATCGAGGTGCTAGTAGGGCTGGTAAGGCCTCTGTCATCAACTCGTAGATGACCACCTTTCATTGTGTCCTCATATGGTCCTCCCTCTGTGTCTACCTATGTCCCATAAGGATCCCTGGCATAAGGATGAGGGTCTTATCCCTATGTATTATAAGAATGTCTGTCACATTGGATTAGGGTCCATCCTCATGACCTCATTTTAACTTAACTACCTCTCTAAAGATCCTATCTCCAAAATGTAGTCACATTGTAAAGTACTGGTGGTTAGGATTTCAACACATGAATTTGAGGAGTCTTGAAGGGAGACATGACAAAATTTTGCTCATTACAGAGACTTTCAGGATTATCAGGGATAAAGGAAAATGGCAAGTAAACTGGTTACCAATTCCCTACAAGGTCACTCAGACAACCTGAAGCACAGTTTAGGACTGAAAGACTTGAAGGCAAGAGCCATACATGGACATTTTTGGAATCTCGAATAGCTTAGAGTGCCTGACACAGAGGAGGCACTCTGCTGCTGCTTGTTGGATGTGTAGAGTCCAAGTAAACTCAGGATTCATTTGGGTAACTGCTCATATATCAATGTATTTATAAATAATAATTGGTCTTTCTATATTAATATATTGATACATCAATATATCATATATTAACAAATATATAATATTTACAATTTTTAATATATGATACATGATGTTATATAGTGTCTAACATGCCATTTAATACTATATTAATATACATATATGTATTTATATATGTATACTAATATGTAGAAGTATAAAGACCAATTACTAGAAATGTGCCATTTGAATGAGAGATAATAAGTGGGATAGTATTTAGCATTTCAAGAAGAGAAAGGGAAGTTTCATTCAAGTAATAGTTGGGAGATAAAATCTGCAAAATTGGAGAATGTTTTGGATATGAAAGTTCATAAAAGTTAAGAATTGCTTCTACATTTCAGGCTTGAATAACTGAATGCATGGACGTGCCATTTCCTAAAATGGAGAACACTGGGTGTAAGTAAGTTGCAGGAAAAAGATCTTGAGTTCAGTTTTGAACATGATAATCTTGAGATGCAGTTGAGATTACCAAGTGGCTATTTCAAATAAATAATGGTATATAAGTCACTGAAATAACAAGCTCCTCTTAGCTAGAGAATTGTATTTTTAAATGATTACGTATAGTTGTTAATTTTAGGCTTACACAATTGAACATCTACTCTGTTCAAGAGTACAGCAATAATTTTAAAAAGTTAATCTCTGGTCTCAGTCTAGTGAGGAAATAGATATTAATCAAATATTCACACAAGTAAGTGTAAAAGGAAACCGGTGATAATAACTGTGAAGTTAGCAAGAAACTGCTTATATAAAAACTGTGAAGCAGTCCATTGGATTTAGTGGGATTAATATTATTGATGTTATTGATGATCACCCTTCACAAATTCCTCCCACGATGATCACTGAAACTCCCCATGAGCACTGGTGTAGGCTAAAGTAAAGGTAGTAGGTGAAGAGGTGGTTTCTGTACATATATGTACATATGCACCTTTTTGAAAGGTTTGGATTTAAGAATGGGAAGAAAAATGACAGCATGTAGGCAGAAGAGAGTATTAGTTGAAATGAAGGAATTATGACTTTAAAAAAAATGGCATGTATTCTGAGAAAGTTTGCAAACTCATAGAAAGAACACAGCTGAGAGAGAGAGGAAATATCTACAATAATAGATAGGAATGTTGATAAGTTGTAAAGAGATCGGCTAGAAAACCTAATAGAAGAATTTGGTCTTAGATAGGAGGAGAGGTGCTCCTGTTTGTGGCAGGACAGAAGGAAATTAGTATGGGTGCAGGTGTCAGGAGGCTTGTAGTATCCTTTCCTTTCCAGTGAGCCTTTTGAGAGTGTCATGTGAAGACCTCTATTTTTTAAATTTTTATTTTGAAATAATGGTACAATCACACAGTAGTTACCAAAAAATCTTTTTACTGTGCTTTGTATTCTTTTAATTCTTTTTTATTGATCCCTGATAGGTGTACATAGTTTCAGGGTGCATGTAATAAGTTAATACATTCATATAATTTGTAAATATCAAATCAATGTATTTACAATATTCATCATCTTAAATATGTATTTTCTTTATGCTGAACCATTTAAATTATTCTCTTCTATTTTAAAATACATAATAGGTTATTGTAAACTGTAGTCATAGTACTGATTTATCTAACACTGGGTCTTATTTCTTCCATCAAACCTTATATTTGTACTACAAATCTTCTCTCTTCATGGGATTCTGTTTTTTGTTTTTTTTTTTTTCTTACTTCCCAAATATGAGTGAGAATACGTGATATTTGTCTTTTTGTGCTTGGCTTATTTCACTTAACATAATGACCTCCTGTTCCATCTACATCACTGATAACATCTTATATAACCAAAGTACAATGATTAAAATCCGAAAACTGGCATTGGCACAATATTATTAACTAAAATATGGGCTATATTCAGATTTTACCAATTGTTGTCTAGTTCATTCAAATTTTATCATATATGTAGATTCATCTGAACACCACCACAAACCAGGAAACAGAACTGAGCCATCACCCCAAAGAAACTCTCTCATCCTTCCCCATTGTAGTCCCAGCAACCACTCTTCATCCTAGTTCCTGGCAATCACCCATCTTTTCCTCATTACTACAATTTTGTCTTATTAAGTCTATTATATAAATAGACTTACACAATATAAAACCTTTTGAGATTGTTTTTCCACTCAGTACAATGCCCTTGAGATCCATCCCAGCTGTCACATTTAACAATTGTTTGTTGTTTTTTGTTGCTCAACAGTATTCCACTATATGGATAAAGGACAGTTTGTTTATTCATTTACCCATTGAAGAACATATGAGCTGCATTTTTGGCTATTACAAATAAAATTACAATGAACAATGAAAAATTTTGTGTGAATATAAGTTTTCATTCCTTTATGGTAAATATCCAGGCATGGGATTACTAGGTTATATGGTACATATATGCTTATAAAGAGACTGATATTGTTTTCTAGTTAAGATGATCTAAAAGTGAAATAGAAAATGAGGGGAAAGGATTGTAGGGAAAAATACTTGAGAAGGGTAGAATAGTTTTTAAACATATGCTGGTTTTTATATCAAACTGATATTTATTTACCATGGAGATTTTCCAAACATTCTTCCATCAAAAACATGTATACACATAGCATATATTCAAATAGTGTCACATTTTAAGAGGTACATACATGCCTACCGAGAGCTTGTTGTTTGTCTTTGTACACTCATATTTATCACAGTATAAATGCAGAAGCCAAAGAAAATGACTCTGCTTAAAGAGATATAAATGATTGTAAAACTACTTTTTAAAAATGATACACAGATTTTGTTTATATCATCACCACATTTTTGTGGCACCTAAATATTGTAGCCAGCCTCAAGAACAATGGGTGATGTGTTTATCTGCATATGTATTTATTTGATATATATTATTTAATTACTATAAGATACTATATCTTATATGTTTATTAATTACATTTATCAATTATAAAAATGATAACTGGGTCAGGCGTGGTGGCTCCCACCTGTAATCCCAGCATTTTGGGAGGCCGAGGTGGGCAGATCACGAGGTTAGGAGATCAAGACCATCCTGGCTAACATGGTGAAACTCCATCTCTACTAAAAATACAAAAAAAAAAAAAAAATTAGCTGGGTGTGGTGGTGGGCACCTGTGGTCCTAGCTACTTGGGAGGCTGAGGCAGGAAAATGGCATGAACCTGGGAAGTGGAGCTTGCAGTGAGCCGAGATCACACCACTGCACTCCAGCCTGGGTGACACAGCAAGACTCCATATCAAAAACAAAATCATAAAAAATACAATGTATTTAAATAATGAGAAGATGTTGAGCTTATTTTAGCCTGAAGTCAATTTTTCAGGTACAGCTAAAGCTGTAAACTTAGCAATTAAAATGCTTTTTGGGAAGACAACACTACAAGTGTCCTCAAGTTTAGAATGTGTCTTCACTCAATGTTCGCTGATACTCAAAAAGCACTTTGCTTTTCAACATGAATGTTTCAGTTACCTGGATAAGCAGTTCTTTACCCTGACAATAAGATATATGTTAGGACAATAACCACTTATTGTTTATATTAAAGGCACCGGAGTTTAGAGAAAAAAATGTAATAGCTTTCTTTTATCTTGTTTACTTTTTGTTGATACATATTAGATGTACATATTTGGGGTAAATGTATAATTTAATACATTCATATAATCAAATCAGGGTAATTGGGATATCTATAAATATTTATATTTTCTTTATGCTAGAAATATTCAAATTATTCCCTTCTAGCTATTTTGAAATGTGCAGGGAGTGAGTGGTCACTCCCACAGAGGCACAGTCTTGTGCCTTTCCCAGGCTTCTTGTTCTGCTCTCCCCCCAGGCCTGATGTTTACTAACCATCTTGTGGCTCACAGAAATCCTGTTTCCACAAATTTCTCCCAGTCCAAAGTAGTGCAAAATGAAGACTTTTTTTCTCATATCCAGAACATTATTCCATGTAAAAATTCATCTTTCTGAGTTCCTCCATAGGACAGAGAAGATTCAATGTAAATTTTGTTTTGGAAGATTCCTCTGGAATTCCCACCATTCCCTAAGGTAGATGTTAAAATTGATATTAATACCGGGAGACATACATATATATCCACCAGGACATGTCCACATACATCTCAACATATTCCTATGCTTCAGATATGTGTGTCTGTATTAGTCTTTAAACTTTATTCAGAATATTTTGCCTTTTTACTATTTTCATTTTTGAAGTAATTCTAATTTGTATTTTAATCCTGCAATATCCCAGTTGTGGATAAGATGAAACAAAGGTATCTCTGACTAAGAAAAACTTGAACTAAGTTTCTTAATGAGAGAAAAAGTTGATATATATGATGTCATCTCCCTATATCATCTCTGCCAACAAGCAGAACAGAAATACAATACAACTCAGGCAGTACTGGAAAGCCATTTGTTAGCTATTTTCAGCTTCAGAGAACGGAGCCAAACCTATGAGGTTGGAATGCATTAGTAAAGTCCTAAAAGCCTCATCAAGAGTTTTGCTTTGACATGAATATTTTGCTTTCCTAATATCCAAATGAAAGGTGAGGGATAGCAATCCAATTGGAATAGCATAATGTAGCTTCCTATATACCCTGTATTTACAATTTACTTTTTAAAAGATCTCCTAGCTACTGAAGAAAGAGCAACTAAAATCAGCTTTAGAGTCAAACAGCAGGGGGTGGGGGGTGGTGCGGGGGCAGCAGTAATGTCTATCAGCCAATTTATTATTTGAGGCCAGCTCATTTCCTCTATCGAAAAGGAATGCAGACAGATAATGCAAATAGAAAAATTATGTCTCTATGGATTTTAGAGTCATTGCTAATCTAAATAAGCAACCAAACTTTTGGCAAAAGAAACAGAAGTTTTGAATCTGTGGTTCTTGAATCTCTGCATCATCCATAGATAGGAAGCCAGGAAGCCAGATTCTGGTGGAAATATATGAAAATTCACTGGGTTTGCTCACATACATGCATTTATCTGCAGAGAAATTCCAGATTTCCAAAAAGATCTATGATGCAGAAAGTTTCAGAACCATTGCTTTAGAGAACAATTACTATTTCTTTGTTCCTTTCATACTTTGATGTACAAGACTTTCAATACAATTTAAAGTGAATTAAAAAATCATAAACTGAAAGATAAAAGGGACTTTAGCAGTCATTGTAACCAGCCTTCTAAAAGTTTGCTGAATTCTGATTCTCAATTCCATATTAACTAATCATGAAATCACTCTAAGACAAAGTCATAAAACTCTTCCTTAAAAGATGATACAGCAAATATTTTAGGATTTTGGAGACAAGAGAGAACATCAAGGATATTATATAGATATATAACTATTTAAAGCATAACTATTTAAAATTGTAAAAACAAAAATAGTCAGTGTACCCAATTTTGCCTGCAGTTTATTGGGCTCTGCTTTATGAGGACAATTCAACCTTTATAATATTAGAAAAATTTTAGCTTCATGATATAAATTGACAGAATTATTTAAATTTTAAAGAAAGAGAGGTCTTCTTTGCAGAACCTTTAATTAAAATTTGTTCAAGTGTCACACCACCTCAAAGATATTTTTCTGTAAAATACTTACATAAATTTGTATTTTTGCCTGCCTTCCCATCAGATTTATGACTGTTGGTCTATGCTTATTTCATCAGTGTTTCTCTAACACTTGTTACATTGCCTTCCATTCAATAACTACTTATTAAGTGAATGAATAAAATAAAAATGATAACATACCTTTTTAATCATAGCTGCAGAATTTCATAAATTTAGTGTAGATACTAACCCTATTTCAAAGAAAAGAAACTGATTATGTATACTTGTTTTACAATCATCAATTTTTGTGTCTCCACATACATAGAAAAGTAGAATTATGTTTTCATCGAATAAGAAGAATATGTTTTAAGAATGTAGCATAGCCTCTGAACTTACATGACTGGGGTTCAAAATCCATCTTTACCAAGTTGGCTATACAACTTGGGCAAATTACTTATATCCTCTGAACCTTAATTTCCTTCCATAAAATACAGGGGTTAAAAACAGTATCCATTTCACAAGATATTGTGAGAATTAATAATATAAAATATAATGACAGTAATTATAGAGCCTGAAACATAATATGTATTCAAAGAATTGCTATTATGTATACTACTGATTTGGTGATAAATTACATGTTTGCATAGGTTTGTCACTGTTATAATTTTTTCTATTTAGGTTTACATTTTTAGATTATATGCAACAAAGAATTATAAAACAGACCGATTAGATACAATCAATGAATAACTCAAATTTTGTCATAAGCTTTTCAACAAATATTTATTGCATATGTGCACATTAGAACAAGCTCTTTTCTGCAAACATTGTTTCTTTATTTCACTATCTTCATTTTAAAAATACAATTACATGTGTTACCAAATTTGAAAATTTTTCCCTACTGCTGCTACTCACTTTGATAACTTAAATCCTCCATTTCTTTTCCCCCAAATATAAATGGAAAAAAAAGGATACATTCTGACCTCCATAGAGGCATATGATCATTAAAATGTAGTTTAAAGTTTAGATACCACAGACATTTCCAAAGACACCTTTTTGTCTTTTATGCTGGGGATAGAAGCTTTTTGATGGTGTATTTATTTTAAGTATCTATAGGCTTTTATCCATATGAGTATGATATCATTTTGTTCCTGCTATAACCATTTGCTTATTCTTTTAATTGTTCCTCTATGAAAAAATTTGATGAGTGAAAAAAACAAAACAAAACAAAACAAAACAAAACAAAACAAACCCATAAGTTCCTATATGGCCTCTTGTCCAGGAGTAAAGCCTTGCTTAATCATTGTAATCCACTGAATATACAACTGACAGTGTACCACGCTGAAGATGTTGCCAAATGATCTATGCATGTTGAAAGGTATGCCAGCTTAAACATTGATGGATTATTACCAATCCTCTAAGGGAGTACCAAATTTTCAGTGGACACCTGACTGCCATTAAGCAAGTCTAAGCTGCCTAGAAATACTTACTCAGTTCCTAAGGTTGATGGAATGTCTGTACTTAGTGAAGTTGATGACATTCTGTGTCTAGCCCATTTTTCATCACTAGTGGAGTGACACATGATTTCATAATTGGTTCAGTATTATTCACTTTCCCTTATGTGGCTATGAACAAGAAAACAATAAAACAGCTGGAAACTGATTTGAAATGTAATGTTCATATTCTGAGAAACACTTTACTTCAGTGTACATGCTGCCCCAAGCATCTCTGAAGGAGTCAACCAGGAAATGTGCCTTAGTGGTGATTACTTTGTCTTTATGAAAATGCACATACAGAATAAAGTAAGTTTCAATAAACTAGATTAAAGAATTGGCCAAATATTAGAAGCTGATATTTTAAAAAGAATAAACACACAATTTAGCCTCAAAGGAAAATATTCACACAGACAGATGTTTAGTTATAATATGAAGATGATAATTAAAATTAAATTTGGTCACTTTTTAGTACTATATCTATGGATGCACTAACAAAGATATGGAAAACTGACAGAGAGTTGTAGAAACATATTTCGATAGATAGCAGTTTGTTTCCTTAAACATTTTAATCCCCTTCTTAAACTGACATTGAATCCACTTGATTCAGTTCAATAAACACACATCAAAGGCTTTCCATGTGTCAGGCACCAGTAAATGTGTTGGGAGCCAAAAAAATAAAAAGAGAGAAAATTCTTTCCTCCATGTATTCAATTATTAAGGCATCATAAAAATGATACAAATTATATACATAACCCTGAAATGTCAGTGACTAAAAATCAAGGACTACACAAATAATATTTTATGTTAATATCTTTAATGTCTAGCAATGAGTTCAAACAGATCCTCAATTAATATCTGTATTATGAAAGAAGAATTATAACTCTTATTAGGAAAAAGATGGTGCTGATATATTCCAAAATCTCTAGAGTTACTTGATTATTGGAGGCTTCTTATACATGGGGGAAATGAGAATGCCACTAATTCAACGGAAGTTTTTTTTTAGTAATTTCCCCCAGACCCATTCCTCTTGTTTATCACCAAAATTAAGTTGATTGTCAGGTGGCCAGGAATCTCTCACTTCTGCAGTATTTTCCTCATAATTCTACATTTTAGCCACTGTTACAAGAAAAGCTAATTTCATAGAACTACTGGGAAACAAAAGACTGTTTTGTTGTTGTTGTTGTTTGAGACGGAGTCTCGCTCTGTCATCCAGGCTGAAATGCATACTGCAAGCTCCACCTCCCAGGTTCACGCCATTCTTCTGCCTCAGTCTCCCGAGTAGCTGGGTCTACAGGTGCCTGCCACCACGCCGGGCTAATTTTTTGTATTTTTAGTAGAGACGGGTTTCACCATGTTAGCCAGGATTGTCTCCATCTCCTCACCTCGTGATCCACCCACCTTGGCCTCCCAAAATGCTGGGATTACAGGTGTGAGCCACCGTGCCCGGCCAAAAGACTGTTTTTGAATTTCAGTGATGGAGAGTTCACTGCCTTCAGCTACTTTAACATTCAATACAGCCAGAGCTTCCCCACTAAACGAGTAAAGCATGGATCCAACAGCCAGGAAGAACACTTGGATTTTGTAGGATATGAAAATCCTGATGGCTGAAGCAGGGTATGTAGGGATCCAGTTGATCATGGACAGTAAGGACAGTGGTAATAATCATTGAGCATATCTTTTAAATGTTAGGGTAGATAATCTCAAGATATTTATTTTCCACTAATGATGTTTTACATAGGATTTTTGTTCCAAAATTTAATGTACTTGTTCAATATATGTAACAAAGCACACACATACTATGTAGTTGTAGGCTTAATGTCCATTCAAAAAAGAAACTCTTAAAATATATTCACAAATGATAAAAGACTATGGCTTTGGGGACAGCCAGTTTTTTTCTTTCAAACCTTTAGGTATCATTCTCTAAAAAGCTCTTTGGTACCACATATAAACTGAGTTACATAAAGTAATAAAATTAAGGTATCATTTGAGGATTTATTTTTGGCGGGGGAGGGCAGCCTCCTAAGCCAGAGTAGTCTCAGAGACTCCTTCATTTGGGACTTTCTGACGAAAATGGCAGAATTGTGAAGGATCATTTGGGGGTAATCAAGTAGTTATTTTGCAAGTAGTCACTTTATTTGTGGGTGGCCAAATGGATAAAATTTCAAATGCAAGATGAGGATGGCAAAAGAACTCCTGGCGAAAAAACTATATGAGCATAAGCACAGAGTAAGCAAGAAAGCAGGTCATGTTCTGCAAACGTGGATATGCTACCTTGAGTTTCCCAGGTTTGTATTGGGAAATTTTAAGACTGGTCATATAGGTTAATATAAACTTAAGGAGAACCTAAATTTTTGAGTTATGGAGTATGGATTTATTGGAAAATAAGTGAGGAGGCATTGAAGGTGGTTAAATACAGTGCTGACATCATCATTTAGGCAAATAGGTAAGACAGTAGCAATCAGGATATGTTGAAATGGTTTAATTATGGAAAGATAAACACTTAAATATGTTAAAGCACTATTGAGGGTAACTTGCTATGAAATTACTATTAAATATGCCTGCCTGTTTTTTTCCCCATATTTAGCTCTTTAAATATTTCACTTATTAGTGAACTATAAACACACACATTTATATGTATGCATAAATAGTACTTTTGTACCCATTAACCAACTCCTTATCCTCCTCCCCACTATCTTTCCCAGTTACAACCATTCTATTCACTACCTCCATGTGATCATTTTTTTAGCTTCCCCATATGAGTGAGAACACACAAACAACATTTGTCTGTGTCTGGCTTATTTCACACAATGTAATGTCCCCTCGTTCCATACATGTTGCAAATGACAGGGTTTTGTTTTTTATGGCAGAATAATATTTTGGGGTGTGTGTGTGTTTATCCATTCATTCATTCATGAACATTTAGGTTGATTCCATGTCCCGGCTATTTTAAATAGTGCTGCAATAAACGTGGGAGTGCAGGTATCTCTTCAATGTACTGATACACTTTCTTTTGTAGGTATACCCTGCACTGGCATTGCTGGATTGGTTAATGGGTACAAAAAGATAGAAAGAATAAGATCTAGTGTTTTATTACACAATAGGGTGACTATAATTAACAATAATTTATTATATATTTCAAAGAAACTAGAAGGGTAGATTTGGAATGTTTCTGACACAAGGAAATGATAAATATTTGAGGTGCTTGATATTCTACTTATCCAGATTTGATCATTACATATTGTATGCTTTTATCAAAATATCATGTGTAGCCCATAAATATGTTCTACCATTAAGTACCCATAAAAATTCCTTTTCTTCTTTCTTGCTTTTTTTCTGGCTTTCTGACTTCAAATCTTACTTTCAAACTCTCCTGCTTTCTTTTTTCCTTTCGTTAAACTCAGCGTCATTCATGGCTGTTATAATCAACTTCCTTTTTAAGTAAATTTCATATCCATCTATGACAGTAAGTTGTGAGATCTGTGGAGACACACTAACTAGATCGTCTTAAAGCTCATTAATGCTCAGTAATAGCTCGTTCTATTATGTTGAAGGTCAGCCATGAGAAAGAGTAACAACAAAGATAACTAGTGCTTAAAAGAAACCAGCTTAGAAATAAAAGTTCTATATAAATATCGTTGCTGTGTTGCACATAAATAGTCCTTACCCAATACAATGAAATGTCATCCTCATCTATTGACATCATTCCTTTCAAACCATTCGCATACCTAACATAAGAGAATGATTATTTATCTGCTTGATTCATTGGTGCGAATGTTTCTTAGCCCACGCAGAGGCCAGACTCAGCTGTGTGGTTTTAGAGATTGGTTGAAAATATAACTCAGTGCATGCATTAGAAAAAGAAAATAAGAACATTAAACCACTTGTTTTACCATCTCTGATCCCCTGGAGGCTCAGTGACATTTGGTGCATTTATCTTCCTTGTTAAAAGCAGATTCTCTTAACTCCTTGTAGCAGGTGGAGGAAAGATGTAGCAGAATGTTTACAATAAGGCATATAAATCTGTTACATGTGTGTATGTCTGAGGAAAGGGAAGGTCATTGTTTAAATTTCAGTTTACTTCCTCATTTTTGGTGAAACTTTTCTCTAGTGCTCTGCAAATTAAACGTCTCAGAGGACTTTTTACAAAAGAAAGAAAGAAAAAATAAAAAGCAGAAGCAGGGTATATGGAAAGCAGAAAACCATAACGAGGTAACAAAAACCACAATCTTTACAAAATAAAGACATCACACATACTGCTTTTCGGGGGTTTCATTCCTCAAGTTTTTGGTTCACACTTGTTTGCATGTTAATTTTATAAGTGTTGTAAATTCTTATACTTTGTGGGACTGGCTTGTACTAGAAGTCAATGACGGAGATACTGTCTCTTCTCAGAAATACTGCATTGCATTGGGTTAGTGGAGTGACTGGTAACATTGTCTTTCAAATTTAAGGATCTTGTTTTTCTCATTTTTAATTTTTCGGTGAATTTTGTATATTCTTACCATAAAGAAATGGTAAAGAAATTTTAACTGGGCCATGTTTTTTCTTTATGACTTTAAATGCATATGAATCTGTATTTTTCTCTTCCTCCTATCTACTTAAATAACTATACTCTTCTTAGGGGCTTTCAATTTTCGTAGATTTCTCCCTCACTTGCTTTCTGCATATAAATATAACCATGTTTTAATTTAAGGAACAGCCTATCTACTATATAGCCCTCACCTACTATTTCTTTCTTTTTATTCACATTCAACTGCTTAAAGGAATCCTCATGATTTCCTCAAATCTGATTCTTTCTAGGCTCTCTCTCATTAATTCAATTTATGTCATAAACTGTTTTGGGGTATGCATATGCTATTTGGCAGTAATTCTGTATTGGAATCCAAGGAAAATCAAATAACCATGGTGTGTGTGTGTGTGTGTGTGTATATATATATATATATATATATATATTTTTTTTTTTTTTTAAAGAGTTTTGCTCTTTGTTGCCCAGGCTGGAGTACAGTGGCGCCATCTTGTCTCACTGCAACCTCTGCCTCCCAGGTTCAAGCGATTCTCCTGTCTCAGCCTCCTGAGTAGCTGGGATTACAGGCACCTGCCACCACGCTAGGCTAATTTTTGTATTTTTAGTGGGGCGGGGGGGAGGTTCACTATGTTGGCCAGGCTGGTCTTAGGCTCCTGACCTCAGGTGATCTGCCTGCCTCAGCCTCCCAAAGTGCTGGGATTACAGGAGTGAGTCACTGTGCCGGGCTAGCATGGCATAATTCTTGACCACACAGAAGGTTCAGACATACAAACAGAAAATTTCAATACAATAAGATAAAACCATGAAACAATGGTTCTCAACCTTGGCTGTCTATTAGCATCACTTTGGAAGCTTTTAAGATCCCAATGCTAAGGCAGTAAACTAGTCTAATTAACAGAGAATTTTTTGTTTGGGGGCCAGATATCCTTTCATGATTCAGCAAAGTTGAGAACCACTGTTGTAAACATACTCATAGGAAACTAAAGGAACACATGGGAAAGTATTGCAAGTCAACTAGACTGAGTTAGAGAAACCCCAGAAGAGGTGGTATCCACACAGAGCTTTGTAGATTGAGTTGGTCAATTAAAGGTTTGAGCAAAGGATGTTTGGAATAAAAACTATACAAACTACAGATGATGTATAACATTTATGTGCTTTTAGGCAATTATATCAGTCATCCTAGACCATAACATCTGAGGCATAACATCGAAGACTATGAGGCTTGAAAAAAATGACAGGGACTTTTATGAAAGAGAGCAATGGTAATGGGAAAATCTGAATTAGAATCCTATCTCCTCACAAATTTAAAGTGATGACTTAAAGTCTTCAGTATAGTCACCAAAGAACGAAAAGGAACCGTTCTGGTTCTCTGACATTTTATTGACTTTCAAAATCATATGGACTCTCTTCCTGACTATCCCTTCCCTGAAAAGTCTTGTTATATACATGAATGGGACATCCCTAATTTTTAAGTTCCCTGTATTTCTGAAACTTTCCTATCCGGTCTTTATCAACTTGGTGTATGTTTCTCAAGTGGGGCTGTGGAGCTGCTTATTTCAAATGAAACATTCAGATAGTGCTATATAAACAAAGAAACAAAGTTTCTTGCACATTCTTAATACCAATTCAAATGGGACAAAGATTCATTGTTGACTGGAAAGATAAGTTACTTCTGAGTTTAATTTTGAACAACAAAATAATTAAATTAGTGGAATAAAAATGTTGGCAGTCATGATGTGTTTGACTCAGACAGTCACAAAATAATCCATTGAAACTTGGCTTTTCTATATTTGAGCCATTAGTCCTCTTACCAAATTACAGACAGAACTGTATAGGTGAGGGAAAAATATCTAACATGTCACCTATTTTTCTGCTGCAAGCAAATGTAACAGGTATTGTATTGTTTTATTTTAGCACATCCTAATATGAAGTAAGTGTACACAGGAATAAAACTAAAAGATTAAAATCCAATTTTACAGTTGTGTTTCTTAAATTACTAACAGTACTTTTAGTATGCGTTACTACATTCCCACTTCTGTCAAAATTCTAGCAGTCAATGACCATTCAGCATTTCAGAGAATCTTGATGAGGATAAATCTATTAGGAGGGAGAGGGCTCAGATGGCTGGAAGCCATCCCTGTAACTGACAAACATGGCACCTCGAATGAATAAAGCTTGATTGTGGGTTTGACAAGCTCTATGTGTTGATTCTCAGGTAGAAACATTTGCATTTTTAGGGCATTCTGAATGTTTACTTATTCATTAAATAAGTACTCATTAGCTTTTTCTCTATCATAGGTCATGTAAAAGGCACTGGGGATACAGCAATGAGAAAATGAAGAACAACAATAATTACGCAATTAAAACAGTATCACTTACTATTACTGCTGAGAGTATCCCTAATCATCTATCTACTGAACTCTTACTAAGATTCTACTTTGGACTATGCCTTGTATTGGGCACAGATGCTACAATGGCAGACAAGGTCTAAACCCTACTGGGAAGAAGTATGTGGCCTAATGTAAGGTTTCCAGGCCTGAATATCCTGAGAAACCCATAAGATTTATTAAACTGTAATATTTACAGTTCTATCCAAGGTATAGCTGTATTGAAAGAAAATAAAAATTTAAAAAAATCCAGATTATTCTGACAAATTGCTAATCGCGAAATCATTCTCTAGTCTAACAACAGAAAAAATACTAAATGCTATCCTCTTACAGAACTTTGACATTTGGAAAACGTTTACCCTCATACACTTGGGCTCTTGTATGTTATTCCACTTGGCAAATGCAGAGTATCCATTTTCCTGAGAGATAATATAAAATCAACCTAAATTAAAATAATAAAACATCATTTTAATGTAATTTAGTTTATTAAGGCTTTATTTTTGTACTTGTGTTCTTGAACATTCCAACTTTATTTTTAATGTAGAGGCTATTGATGGTATTTACTAGAGAGATAATCATGGCAATCAACTCAACTCTGCCATATACATATGGTGTTATGCTTGTAGGACATTGAATTTTCTTGGCAAAAGTTATTTTCCCATTCTTGGACAATAACACTGGAAAAACTGCCCCCAAATTCAGCATTGTCCTTGGCACCAAAACTAAATCACTGCCCGTCTATTCATAGAGATTCTTCTTGTATTTTTGTCCTGTATAAATTAGTTGTCAATATGGCCCCTCAAGATTAACACTTGACTAAGAGGGCCAGAATTAAATCTTAAAAGAGTTATCTGTATTTTGATATATCAAGTTATTGCCATTTGTCGACATAATTTTATGTAATTTTTATAATTTCTGTCATCATAATGACTAGTTGAAGGATGAGCAAACATATTTAAAATAGCTATGTTACCATCTACATAGATCACTGATGTCAAAGTCCAGAATAATTTGCTTAAAATCTGGAAATTAAGAAATGTGAAACCATTATTTCAAGTTTGCTACATCAAAAAAAAATTTCATGATAGTGTTAACCGAGGTGCCATTTGAAACAGTTTGAATAACGCTCTTCTTAAGAGTTAAAAACAAAACAAAGTGACTTCACTGGAGTTTAATCCTATCCTTCGATTGTTGGATGCTATATTAATTTTTTCACCAGTTCAGCTATTCCAATATAACAAATTGGCTTTATCTTCATTGGTCAGCTTCTTCCTGTAATGCAGACAACTTTATGGATTTTAGTTCTAAATAGAGTATGGTTTGTTTCTGAGTATTAATTTCAACTTTAGTTATTGTGCAAATTATGCCCTAACTTAAAATTGAACCACATTGACCACTAAAACAGAGAAGGCTAATATATGACCCAAATTAACAAATTTTGCCCAGACAGCAAAGTTAAGTTGGCTTGATTTCCTCATTCTCATATACTATTTCACAAAGCATGTTCTCCATCTAGTGGTTGGAAAGCTCAGAGGACAATCTTATCTCGTTACTACTAATTCACTGTATATTTTTCTGTATTTTCAAGAATTAACAAATCACACATATATGACAATTGAGTTTTTATTCTTGCCTTCTACACTATTATAGGGGACAGGACAAGGATTCAGCTTTATTAACTTTAGGTTAATTGAGAACTTCAACTTGACAAGACAAACAATTCTTTAATTGCTTGAAATAAGAATGAATGAGAAAGAATATAGTAAATAAAGAGATTTCTGCAAAGTATAAATAACATAAATCTCATGTATAATTGTCAGTGCTTGTTTTTATTATGGAACCAAATCAGGTAACAGAATCCTGGATTATAAAAGGTATCTCTTGGAATCTATGCTCTTGGCTACATTTCTAGTTAATTATTTGTTTGTTTATTGGGTCTGGTACTTTCTACTGTATCCACATTATGAGCAAGAGCAGCTCATTTTTCCTTTCTTTACAATTACGAATGTGATGTTCCCTTCCATTTCATCACACTTCAGCTCCCATTTTCTGCTAATTGTCATGTTCTTGGAGTAGTTCTTATCCCAGAAAAAGAAAAAAAAAAATTACTTAATCAGTAAAAATATTAAATACTATCAAAGATCATAAGAGGATATTGCCATTTTTATACATATATGCATGTCTATTATTTTTATCTGGAAATTTCGAAGGTTTTCCTTGACTTTGGTGAGTGTTGCTTTGGTAAAACAAATGCCTTGGGGAACTAAGCCAACTCTGAAAGTGCTGAAAATCTTCCCTCACAACACCAGAGGGGAATATTTTACAATCAGAAGTGTGTTAGGATTCATGTTCTTGTATTTGCCCATTTTACAGATGAGATAAATGGAGCTAGCACAGAGCAGTAAAAGGATGAAGTTGAGGTTAAATAGGCTTCAGAATAAGATATGTTCAAATACTCCATCTGCTACTGTCCAGCTTTGTTATCCTAGGCCAGTGACTTAAACCTGCAGAGCTATGGTTTCTGTTCCATAAAATGTGAATACTATTACCTGTAGTGTAGGGTCATGATTAAGATGAAGCAAGACACAGATGGACAGACAGACAGATGATTGATTGATGATAGATAGCTATTATAAACACTTGACATATATAGCTGTCAGTCTATCATCTGTCTGTCTATGTATCTATGTATCTATGTATCTATCTATCTATCTATGTATGTATGTATGTATCTATCTATCTATCTATCTATCTATCTATCTATCTATCTATCTATCTAAGGAGTTTATAATAGTGCCTGGTACATAACAGAATTTTTTTAAACATAAGGTTAATTACATAGTAAGTTAAAATGAAAGACCTAGGTCTTGAACCTATCTTAAGCACAGATTTTCCATTGTGTCACATGGCTATATATTGATCTTTTAAAGACTTAATGATAAAATGGTATTCATGAAGCTGAGTGAAGAAAGTGCTTTATAGCAATTGCTGACTTAATAAACTGATGTCTCTAAAAGTTAAATGATGAGGAGAAAATTAAATATAGCTTTAGCAATTAAACAAATACTTTTTCTTTTCCCTATAGCCTAAAATTTGGCAATTTTAAAAGTTATAATTGTTATATTTATAACTATAAAACTATAATTATACTTCCGTAGATATGTAGTATAGCTTATTTATTTCTAGAGTATCTGAAAAATGCATCAGAACACTTCTGTCTCCCTCTGCTTTCTCTCAATACTTCATTAGATAAGTTCCCATGTTAAATAAGTAGTTTCTTCAACAAAAAAGTGTAAAAATTATATTAATAATTAGCAGATATATAGAACAGTGAGAAGGACTATTAAAGAAACACATGGATTTTTTTTTTTTTCTATTTTAAACTAACCAGGTTTTGCTCACTATACTACTCAATGTAATCAGGTAATTGGCACTCTCACACTTCTTTTAGGTAAATGATAAACTGGAAGCACAATCCAATGCATGTATTCATTTTACTAACATAATTGTATCTAATAATAATTAACACTAATGAAATGAATTCAAATATTTCAGTAAAAAATTATGGATCTCTTACAGAGCTATCGCAAAATACAAATGTTTCCCAACAGATTTCTTTTCACTTTATTCGACAAACCTTTGTTATTCTTATCTTTGTCTTTGAAGTCAATAAACATCTTTCTAATTGAAAGGGTTTTTTTTTTTTTTTTTTTAAATCAAGGCCTATAATGTGTAAGTATGGACATACACATGAAAAAAATGTAAAAAAGACACCTTATTAAAAGATTCATCAAGTAATTTTATATTTTTTCAGTGAATTAGAAAAATATACAGGTCTTGAAAAGTGACTCATGAGGACTCACATGTACACTACCTTAGTGTTTAACGTTTGTCTAATTTCTGTCTCATTTTCTAAGTTCACTATTAAAACTGAATGAGGGTTCTAACATTCTAAAATAAACTAATATTGTACTTCTCCTTAAATATTTAGAGCTCCTTTTGTAAAATTACTTTTTTAACAACTATAATACATTAAAGTTCTGAGTATAAAATTTCACTAAGGCCATACCAACAATTTCAGGACCTGTTGAAAAATAATTTATAAACTTATAAAAGCCAATCTCGCCATCTAGTGGTTGTAGATGAGAAATACGAATTAAAAGATTGAAAGTAACCGTTTCTATTTTAAGACATTTCAAATTAGCCAAACATATTTACTTGTGCAGTTTTGTTAAAAGGTACAAAAACACTTCAGTAGAGAAAAGATAATATTATCAACAAATGATGTTAGATAGATTAGATTTCATTGGCAAACAAAAAGAGTATTAGCCTATACCTCACAAATTATATTAACAACAAAAAAGCCCCTGGAAAAGAAAACAGATTAAAATACAAACACTAAAAGTTGTAGAAAAAAAATGGGACATAATTTTAGAGGTTTAGGGATAAGCAAAAATTCTTAGACAATACCAAAAGCATGATCCATAAAAGGAAAAATTGAAATGTTAAACCTTATAATTAAAAACCTTTGCTCTGTGAAAGATAGAGGATGCTTCATTCTGTGAAGAGGATGGAAAAAAAAGCTACCTACAGACTGAGAGAAAATAGTTCCAAAACACATACTGGAAAAAGGAGTAGCATTTAAAATATGTAAAAACTCAAGTAAAAAAACAAATAATTTAATAGAAAATGAGCAAAAGATATGAACAGCCACTTAATTGATGACAATATGGAAACGGTAAATAAGTACATAGAAAGATATTCAATATTATTATCCATTAATGAAATGCAGATTAAAACCACAATAAGATAGCATATGCTTTCATTAGAATGGTTAAAAGAGAAAAAGTAGTGACAACACAATTACTAGTGAGGATGTAGAGAAACTAGATCACTCATACATTGCTGATGGGAACGTAAAATGGTACAGCCATTTTGGAAAACAGTTTGGCAATTGCTTATAAATCAAATATGTAAACATAAAACTCAGCATTTGCACTCTTGGATATTTATCCCACAATAATATAAATGCACGTTCATGTAAAAACCTGTATATAAATTTTCATAGCAGCTTTATTCATGATATCCCCAAACCGGAAACATCTCAACAGAGGAATGGTTATACAAACTATGATACTTCCATACCATGAAACACAAAGAAATGAAAAAATGAACTATTTACACATGTAACAACTAGGATACATCCTCAGAGAATTGCACTCAGTGGAAAGAAGCTGATCTGAAAAATTATATGCTGTAGGCTTCTATTTAAATAATATTTTGGGAAGCCAAACTTATAGACTAGGATAACTGGCAGATTAGTGGTGGTCAGGACTTAGGGGTGGTGGAGGTGTTGGGGAAAGAACATGGGTGTGGCTATGAAAGGGCAACCTAAAGGATCCTTGTGGTGATGGAACTGTTCTCTACCTTGACTGTGGTGAATGCATAAACCTACACATGTGATAAGACTGCATGAAATGTAATATGAGAAAACTCCAAAAAGCTCATGGAATAAATGAAATTTAAAAATAAAAACATAAAATATAAACTTTATTTATCACTGTAAGTTCTATCAAGTTCAAGACACTTTTGTAAGTGATGATACCAGCCATTTAGTCAATCCCTATAAACAACTGAGGGTCATGGGAATTCGACCATGTCAATGCACTCTTTTTTGCTTTATTAACTAAAAAGAAATAAAAAATCTTATTTTTTAAGAAAAACAAACACAAGTCAGAGCCAAATCAGGACTGTGAGATGAGTATCTAATGCTTTTCTATGAAAACTCTCACAAAATTTCCCTTGTTTGATAATAGGACTGAGCAGGAGCATTGCTGTGGTGGAGAAAGACTCTCTGGTGAAGCTTTCCTGGGTGTCTTTCTGCTAAAGCTTTGGCTAATATTCTCTGAACACTAACAAGGAGATGTTATCCTTCATTGGTCATTCAGAAAGTCAACAAGCAAAATGCCTGGAGCATCCCAAAAGGCCGTTTCGGTAACTTTTGCTATTGACTGGCCTGCTTTTGCTTTGACCTCTGAGACAAATCTTGTGCTTTGTCTTCAGAATAGCATTGGTAAGGCCATATTTTATCTCCTGTTACAACTCTACAAAGAAATGTTTTAGAATCTTGATTCCACTTCATTAAAATTTCAGTTGAAAACTCTGCTTGTCTGCAGCTCATCTGGACACAACAGCTTTTGCACTCATCAAGTGGAAAGTTTGCTCAACTTTAATTTTTCAGTCGGAATTGTGTAAGGTGAACCAGTTGAGATGTCTATGGTGGTGGCTATTCTTTGTGCTGTTGTCAGGCTTCTTCCATTAGAGTAAAAACAAGATGAATTTTTTCCTCACAAATTGATATGGATGATCTGCCTCCATGAACTTTATCTTCAACTTTATACTGTCATTTAAAAAAAAAAACAAAACCGAATTATAATTTGTAAACTACTGATTTCTTTGAGGCATTTTTCCCATAAACTTTTTGTAAAATATCAATGATTTCACCATTCTTCTACCCAAGATTCACCATAAATTTAATGTTTGTTTTTGCTCCAATGTTGACAAATCCATGTTACTGTGACAGGGACTCTTTTCAAATTGACCTATTATCCTTCTTAATGCCTTAAACTAGATCCTGCTCAGAAATGTAAAGTTTATTTTGGTGAAAATCCATTCATAGTTTTTTTCATAATACACATTTTCCATGAACTTTTTGAAGACCAGTTGTATAACCTCCACTCCCACACACACATACTCATGTACAAGTAAAACTGGGAAAGTCTGAGTAAGAACAGTGGATTATACCAATGTCAGCCTCCTGGTTGTGATACTGTACTATAATTTTGCAAGATACCAAAGACAGCAAGATACCATGTGAACATTGGGGAAGCAATATAAAGAATGCACAAGATCTTTCTGTGTTATTTCTTCCAATTGCATGTGAATCAGCAATTATCTCAAAATAAAATATTTAATTTTTAAGAAATAAGTGATTCTGCCACCTGGTGGCTGCAGACTAGAAATAAGATTTAAAGGGTTAAAAGAACATAAGAGTTAATTCCTATTTTGGGACAATTAAAATAATCTAACATATTTACTTGGACATACATTTATAAACAACATCTTGAGAATCCTCATAGAGCACCTGGGAAAATTTTGAAGAAAATTTAGATAGAGGCTATCAGGTTGATATACACATGAATGACCTATTCCCACCAGCTGCTAGGCATATTAATAAAGTTTATTGAAACCTGTCAGGCTTACGGAACCATAAATGTCACCAAATAACACATTAACAGCTACTATTTCCAAAGATGCCTAGCTAACCTACAGAAATTTATAGGTAATAGGTAAGTAATAATCAATATGCCAATGCTTTATATTAGAAGAGTAACTGTTTTACAAACACATTTTCATATATATTATTTAATTAAAAAAAAATCCAGGGAAATATATGAGACATCAGTCACATGTAATTGTTCAAGAAACAACTGAGGTCAAATTTTTTTTTTTTTAATTTTCCTTTGGGAGAGAACATCATCTTTGATGATAAAAGTAAATCATCTGCTAACCTCAGTACTGCTTAAGATATTATTGAGTCTTTATGTATATAGTTGTTAATTTCAGAAGTTTTAAAATATCTAGCATTTCACTGGAGTATACTAGAAACATGCCATTTTCATAGGTATATAAAATGGGTGTTGGTGGGGTGATATTTGCTGATTCTGCTAAGTTATATTTTGGTATTTAAACTCTATATAATTGTTGCGAATAATTTTAGTTTATTATAAATGTATAGATACTTTAAATTTCATGACAGAATGAGATATCTTGCCTATCTGAAATATCTATTAGAAGTAAACATTTACTAGGGATGATCCACCTCTAGGAAGTATGATACTACTGTCCCACTTTTTGTATTAGCTTAATTAATTCCTGCTTTTGTTTTCTGCACCACATTTATGGTTCTTGTTTGTATTCTTCTCTTTTTAACTGTTTAGAATATGTTTTCTTCATCTTTTTATATATTGTAAGACATCCTAAATTCTTCCTAAACAAAGGGCAGGATAAAGAAATAATTTCACAGGCCGGGCGCAGTGGCTCAAGCCTGTAATCCCAGCACTTTGGGAGGCCGAGACGGGTGGATCACGAGGTCAGGAGATCGAGACCATCCTGGCTAACACGGTGAAACCCTGTCTCTACTAAAAAAAAAATACAAAAAACTAGCCGGGCGATGTGGCGGGCGCCTGTAGTCCCAGCTACTCGGGAGGCTGAGGCCGGAGAATGGCGTGAACCCGGGAGGCGGAGCTTGCAGTGAGCTGAGATCCGGCCACTGCACTCCACCCTGGGCAACAGAGCGAGACTCCGTCTCAAAAAAAAAAAAAAAAAAAAAAAGAAATAATTTCACTAAAATCATACTTTGGGGAACTCAACGCCCTAGATAGCTATTGTATTGTTTGAATATGTTGACATTATTTTTTAATAGATAGAAGAGTTTCCTCCAAAGCACATTTAATAGGATAAAATGCAGTGACAAACTCAGTTAATTATAATCTATCCCGGGCACTGCCATAATATGCAGTTCAGAGAGTCACATCCGCCATTGTTCAAAGATAAGTTTCCAAAATTTCTGGACTGCTCTGGTGAATGCCCTTCCCAAATAATACAATTCTATGTGTCAAGGAATCAAGACATTTCTTTGATTTTCAAATAAAATCCCAAGACATTTCTTTGGGATTTTCAAATAAAATCCCAAAGGCCATACCAAGTATACTCTTATATTGTTAATAATAGCAATAATAAAAACATAGACAAGGTGAGGTGACTACTATGTGTCATAAACTTATCTGGAATTTGAATGCTATTAAATTTCACAAGCATTTTTGAAAGCTTAAGATTTATAATATTAATAGTGACAGCATATTGATTTACATTAATATATTTTTATTAACAACTGCTAATATTTTGATTATTATAGTATTTACAATATCTAACCCAGGCATTATGCTAGCAAAAGAGATAGAGCATTTACAGCAATAAACTAGATACATCCATTGCTAGTATAGAGTTGTTTGACAATGACAAGACAATTGGCATTTCCGATGCTGAATGATAGACAAGATCAAGAGCGCACTCTAGGCATATTTTTCCATTTGCTATGTGGTACTTTGCACTGTTCCATATATCCCTGAAATAATAAATAGATGACATTATGGAAGAGTAGAAAAAGTGCCAGCAACAAACCAAAAATTTTGAGGAATTCCTAACAACAAAAAAGCACATAAGAAAGAAGGACAAAAGAAACCACAAACCAAAATGCCTGGAAGAAAACAGCTGCAAATGTGGTTATGGTCCTGTAAAATCTCTGAGCACAGAGTCAGTAGATGTAAAGAGCTGCATAAGAACTTTGAGTATCTGGAAATCAAGTAGAGAACTGCAGCTGCATCAGTGGAGCCATGAAACCCTTTCTCCTGACCCCTGTGCAGACGGATGGCTGACAGGGTGTTTGCCCAAAGGTTAAAGCACTGAGAATGAGCTCTGGGCTGGAGAGGATAATGGTGCTTCCTAGAACCATTGAAGCAAGTCTGCAATGGTAAGGTTAGTAGCACACAAAAGGTAGCTGGGCTAAAGTCAGTATTGTGCTGAAGGTATGAGTCAAGGAATACTCCCAAAATACTATGCAAAAGGAGAAAGGAAGCAGATAAGTATTAGATTACTTAGAAGATGGATTCAGAACTTCCAAAGTCCATGGAGTAAAGAAACAAACTAGAAAGCTAGAAATATTAAAAGAAAATTATCTAGAGCTGAAAACAGATATGTATCTTCTATCAAACTAAGTGACTTACAAGATGAATTTTAGCAATAAATTTACATCTGGACATATCATTTTGAAAGCCTAAAGAAAATGTTACAAGCTGCAGAGAAGTAAAATTAAGAAATGAGAGGAAAGGTTATCTCCAAAGGAATGAAAATCAGATTTACACGAGATTTCTCACAAGAAGAGTGAGAAAATAATTATATTTAAAGCTGTGAGATAAAACAATTTTAACTTAAGTCTGTACTCAACCAAAAGAAAATTTAAGTGTGAGAGGAAAAGGGCATTTTGTAATAATAGTAAATCTTAAATTGGTCCTAGGTACTGCCTGGAATATTTTCCAGGTGTTTTTTAATTGCTTTTCTTAGAAAATGGTAGTTTTACACATCTTTTTTTCTTCTCATATATTATAACTCTTTCCCACACTGACCCCACATTCACTGCCTTTATGCTGTGGCTTGCTTCATGAATTTCATTGAGAAACTAGAGGCAGTGAAATGAAATTTCCATATTCTCCTATAATTCATTCAACCATCTTTTCTACATGCATCAGGCTCCTCTTAAAATAAGCATTCCAATTCTCTCAAAGGCCACAAGCATTTTTCTTATGTCCTATATCTCTATTCCTCTTATCCCAAGAATATGGTTCTTGTCATTATTCCTTTTTTCTTCTACAACTTCATTATATCCCTTTATAGTGGATGTTTCCACTTAAATATGTTCCAATACCTCTCAGCAAACCACAGCTACCACCTTGCTTCCTGTTTCCCTTTACAGCATGTGTTGTCTATAGCTACTGTGTCCTTTCTTATCATCACATTTTACTCTACTTCCCAATGCAATGAACCCCCATTCTGGCCAACTACAAAAATGGTCTTTTGTTGTTGTTGTTATTTGTTTTTGTTTTTTGTTTTGTTTTTTGTTTTCAGCTCTGTCACCCAGGCTAGAGTGCAGTGACATGATCTCAAGCTCACTGCAGCCTTGAACTCCTGGCACAAGGATTCTCTTGCCTCAGCTGCCCAAGTAGTTGGGATTACCACAATGTCTGGCTATTTTTAACTTTTTTTTTTTTTTTTGGTAGAGACAGGGGTCTGGCTATGTTGCCCAAGCTGTTCTCAAATTCCTGGCATCAAGCAGTCTTCCCACCTTGGCCTCCCAGAATGCTGGGATTACAGGTATGAGCTATTTTCTCATCTTCCACCCCCAACACCCTTTTTTTAGTTCTGTAAAATAATGAAGGTCATTTTTCCTCACAGTGGATTCTGTGTCATATTCCTGCTTCTCTTAAGTTTGCCTGGCTCTTCCTTTCCAGTCCCTTTTCTGGGTTTCCTCTTGGGGTCCGCCTCTAAGTGTTCCGATCTTAGATCTGAGTTCCCTTTTCCTTCCACACTGTTCTGTCTGCCTGCAAAGTGTTTCCCCGTTTCACCAGGCACCTGCCTGTTGCCTGCTTGTGATTTCATTCTGAGCTAAAATATCTATTCTTCAAAAAAGCCTTTCTAAACACTCAATATCTCTTGCATCATATTGTTTTGTTTTCTTCATATCAGTTACCACTATCAGACTTACCAAATTATGGTGTTTCCCATCTCTCTAGAATAAATTTAAAAAACATTTCTTTCAGAAATGAACTCATTTGTAGCATTCACCACCAAATCTCAAGTACAAACAACAGTGTCTGGTAAGTAGTAAGCTTATAATCTGTAAATGAATTGCAAAATATGTTGATAATTAATATATAAAGATAACCTCTAATTTTGAAAAAAGACAAATATCTTAGTAAGAAAGTTGGAAAGTAATCACAATTAAATGCAAATAATATTAAAACATATGAAAATATTTGCAGCGTTATTAGTAACTGGAGAATACAAATTAGGTCTATATTTATTATTTTGAATATTTTAACGTATTAATAATGGCAACATAAACTTCAGGAAAGGTAAACTGACAGCATCAATCAAAATTCAAACTTCATGTATTCTTACTCAGCATAGTTTCTATAAAGCTATCATGATTCCAACATACAGAGATTTATGTACCAGGATGCTCACTGCAGAAGAAAAAAAAGGAAATAATCTAAATATGTATTCATAGAAACAGGTGGATCCCTTTCTCTCTCTCTCTCTCTGGATACTTACCTAAGACATCGTTTTAAAATGATCATAGAGAGTCACAGATGCACAGATGTATAAGTTATTTTGCAGTTTAAAACACATTTGATTAATTTGTATGTTATTTGTTTTGTATGTTAGAGGTCTGATGGCATAATGATTGGTTTCTCCGTTCAGGATATCGGTTGACTGAGTTCTTATCCAAGACTTTAGTGAAAAATCTGCTTCCAAGGTCATTTTCTGGTTGCAGGAATTCAGTTCCTGTGGTTAAATGACAGAAGTTATTTTCTCCTTGCTGCCTGACAGCTCAGGGCTCTATCAGCTCCTACAGACCATCTGCATTCCTCGCCATGTAGCCCCATCCCTCTTCAAGCTAGCAGTGGCATCTCAAATTCTCCTTTCATTAGAATCTGATTTCCTCTTGTTACCAGCCAGAGTGAGCTCTCTGCTATTAAAGGGTCATGTGGTATAGCAGGCCCACTCAGACAATATGCCTCATTTAAGCTGACCTGACTCAGAACCTTAAGTACATCTGAAAAATCCCTTTGCAGCAAACTGAGATTAGTCTTTGCATAAGTGGGAGAAGTAGGGGCCAGGAAACTTGGGGAGCCATCTTAGAATTCCACCTGCCACACTGAGACTTCAAGAAGTTATGTAATTTGCCCAAGGTAGAATGGGGTTTAAAATCTAAATACAGTATTTTATAATATCTTGATTTATACTATATGGCATATATATATATATATAATGTTTTATAAAATTTACAATAATAAGCTAAGTGTAATGTTGCATTCCCTATAGTATGTGGCCAGCTAATACACAGAGTTCTATAACCTAAAAATTCTTTACTTGTGATATTTTTATTCACTTAAAAGAAATTCATGGTTTTTTGAGGAACAGGAAAAGAAGGAAAAAGTTAAAAACTTGGATGTATTCAGTACCTACTATGTGGTCTAAATATTCCATATACCTATGAAAATGACATGTCTATAGTATACTCTGATAAAATGCCAGATATTTTAAAACTTCTGAAATTAACAACTATATAGCATGTTGACTCAATAAATTTAAAGCAGTATTGATATTAGGAAACGATTTACTTTTATCATCAAAGATGACGTTCTCTACAAAACAAAACAAAACAACAAAAAAAAAACAAATGAAATAAATATGATTTGACCTCAGTTGTTTCTTGAAAGATTACACATGACTGACATCTTGTATACTTCCCTGGATTTTTATTAAAATCAAATAATACGTATGAAAATGCATTGGTAAAACACTTTTTTAATATAAAGCACTGACATATTGATTATCTTACATATTATCTGTATAATCTCTGCCGGTAAGCTAGGCATCATTGGAAACAGTAGCTGTTAATTTAATGTGATCCTTGCTGATTATTTATAGTTCTATAGGCCTGACAGGTTTCACTAAACTTAGTGGATATGCCTGGCAGCTCGTGCAATTTTTGGGGTGAAGTATTTACTTACTTTGACAAGGTGTATGTAACACGTTTTAAAAAAAAAAAAGTAAAAATTACTCAAGAGGCAGCAACAAATGCAATAGTTGAAACAAACTCTGTTAACATGTAATGACATGTATTATGGAAACGTACAGAAAACAAATACAAGGAAACAAATGTACTGAAAACTTTTTACCTCTGAGAAGGAGAGAGGCTGTCCTTGTGTGTATCTGTGTGTATGTCCTTGTGTGTATACCTGTGTGTCTGAAAGTAGGGGTAGAGCAAAAGAAAATTCACATTTTACTCTATCTGCCTCTACAATGTTTGAATCATATACATACAGAAAGTCCTCCTTAACATTGCCAACTGGTTTTTGGAAACTGGCTTTAAGAGAAATTATGTATAACAAAACCATCCTTTTTTTCCATCATTATGACAAAATGAGTTGAAGAAAATGAAGTTATTTAAGAACTTGCTGTAAGTTGTTTTGCTTAAAGTCATAGTTTCCAAGAACCTATTGACAACATTAAATAAGGACTTACAGTATGAGAGACTGTGATAATGTATAAAATATGTGGTTTAAAGGGGAAAATAAATTAAAACCATAAAATATGGTTGCAGGAGTCACTATAATAATGGTTTTTAAATGGTGCTACTGGAGAGCAAACAAGAGGGGCCCTAATCCAGTGTGAGCTCAGGGAAATAGTTTCCATAAAACAAGTGACATTTTAAATAATTGGATTACTGAAAGAGTAGAGCTCGGGATATAAAAATATAAATCTAGACAGAAATTGGGAATTTGAAGTCATCAGCATGTATTGACACAAATTGGAGTTATCAAATACAATGATCTCAGCACAGGAAAATGGACACAATGAGACTCCTAAGGAACAAAAACATTTAAGGGTTGGGTAATGGAATACGACCAAGCGAGGGAGGCTGAGAATGAGTACCAAGGTAAGCAGGAGTAAAATCTAAAAAGAATTCCAGTAAAACAACAGTTGCAAATGAGGCATGACCAGGATTGTGACTAAGAATTTCTAATATTGTCCAGTGGTTATGTAAGATAAGTATTAAAATCTGTTCATTGATCATCTAACAAAGAAGCCAATGGTGAATGTTGGGGGGCAAAGTAGTTTCTGTGGAGACTTACCTAAATATGGACTGAGGTGGGTTATTAAATCCATGTGAACAGAGAACATGGAGAAGGTAAGTGTAGGTCTTCTTTTAAGAAGCTTGATAAAGGGAAAAGCAGGGAAAAAGAGAAGAGGTTGGAACTGGCAGTTGAAGGTTTTGGTTGATTGGTGGTTGCTTTTCTGCTACTGTTGTTTTGATAGTGGTTGTTTTAAATTTTTTCAATGTTTTACGATGATGGAGAGCTGTGCATATTTAAATCCTGATAGGGAGAAGACAAAAGTTAGGTTTTTGATATAGGACAGAGAGAAGAATGGACCAAGGACAAAGCGTGGAGATTATCCTTTAATGGGTCTCTAATATGAATAAAAGGAATAGCGAAAGAATCAACTGCTTTTTAGTTCGTAAGCAGAAAATAGAGGTAGTTTTCGGCTGAAATAATATATTTTACATATGTTGTCTCTAGTATTCGCAGTACCATATCTAGGGTGGGACACATTTTCTAGATCAGAAGAAAAAGATTTAGCCAGCAACTGATCATTGTAACATACAAGGACAGATAATATAAGGAAGTGAGTGCATTATGTACTCATGGTTTGTGCTTATCTACTTTTTATTTATGTCAAAATACTGCTTTGTTTCAAAGCATAAAGTACACTTAATTTCTAATTTATAACAGCAGACATGCTTCTTTAAAAATAGTGTTTTCGTCTTTCATTCTCCCACTAGGTGTCAGGACAACACTACAAGAATTGTGCCTCCAGACGGTAATGGTCTGAAATCTGTCAGGACACCTGTTACTAGAAACCAAAAATAACTGAATGAATGAATAATTATCTATATCTATATAGATAGATAGATATAGATATTTTTTTTTCCTGTGCACTTGTTCTCTCCTTCAGCTATTCTCACATGTTTAGGAACTTTCATTAATAAGTACACAGTGTCCAAAGAATCTTTTTCTTCTTAAAACTGTGGAGCTTTAGTGAAGAGGAACAGGTTTTATTAAGAGAGAACTAGTAACAGGTCTGTGCTGATGATTCCTTGAGAGAAAATGTCAGTAGAGCATAGGAATGTTAATTTAGTATGGACTACTATTAAGTATCTGAAAATTTTGACTTATTGAAAAGGCCATGGCCGGGCGCGGTGGCTCAAGCCTGTAATCCCAGCACTTTGGGAGGCCGAGACGGGCGGATCACGAGGTCAGGAGATCGAGACCATCCTGGCTAACACGGTGAAACCCCGTCTCTACTAAAAAATACAAAAAACTAGCCGGGCGAAGTGGCGGGCGCCTGTGGTCCCAGCTACTCGGGAGGCTGAGGCAGGAGAATGGCGTGAACCCGGGAGGCGGAGCTTGCAGTGAGCTGAGATCCGGCCACCGCACTCCAGCCTGGGCGGCAGAGCCAGACTCAGTCTCAAAAAAAAAAAAAAAAAAGAAAAGGCCATGGAATCAATATCCTCATTTCTCCTGACTATATCTTATTATGCCCAAGGAAGCAAGGCAGAACATACTGTCACCAGAACATACTACATTATTCCAGTAAAACAATGGTTGCAAATGAGACATGACCAGGATTGTGAAAAGAACTCCTTTGTCATTCACTAGCTCCAGGATCCAGTGCTATGTTTGTTCCTTTCTTAGGGCTATTGTGGTGTAGCCCCACATTTAAGGTAGTTAACTCAGTGAATGTCACTTCTCAGTCCTTCTGAATGCTGCAGAGTCTAGAATATCTCCATGCCTAATGACATCTAAATCCAGATTTTCTCCATTAGAATCTTATCTTCGGTGCCTAAGGTTTTAAGATCAATTTTGCTTGAGGAAAGTTGCTGGGCAGACATTCTCAGGAGAAGATAAAGTCCACTAGCAGTGTGATTTCAGTCACAGACCCCTCTTCTTGAATGGGGTCCTCTTTGACCTTTTGCTATGGACTACATTGTGCCAGGAAGTGTGGGTAAAACATAAAAAAAAAAAAAAAAAAATCGTGCTTGGGACTCTTCTCCTGAAAAGGCTTTATTAGGAGCAGAAAGCTGACATTTCAGTCACAAGTAGACTGACTGGTACTAGATTCCAGCCCCATCACTTAGAAATGACATTACTTTGAACAAATTGCTTACTCTTTTTAACTTTCAATCTCCCTTGTATTATTAATTCAATCTATAAAATTGTGGTAATAATAAAACCAACCTAAAAATTTGTTCTAAGTAATAAATGAACTAATACTTATAAGGAGTCCAGAGTTTGAGACCAACCTGACCAACATGGTGAAACCCCATTTCTACTAAAAATACAAAATTAGCTGGGCATAGTGGCAGGCTACTGTAATCCCAGCTACTTGGGAGGCTGAGGCAGGAGAATCGCTTGAACTCGTGAGCTGGAGGATGCTGTGAGCCAAGATGGCAGCATTGCACTCCAGCCAACCTGGACAATAGGAGCGAAACTGTCTCAAAAAAAAAAAAAAAAAGAAAAAGAAAAAAGAAAAAGAAAAAACAAAACAAAACAAAAACGAGCACGGTGACTCACACCTGTTATCCCAGCACTTTGGGAGTCTGAGGCGGGAGGATCACCTGAGGTCAGGAGTTTGAGACCAGCTTGGTCAACATGGTGAAACCCTGTCTCTACTAAAAATACAAAATTAGCTGGGCGTGGTGGCATGCGCCTGTAATCCCAGCTACAGCCTGGGATACAGGAGGCTGAGGGAGGAGAATTGCTTGAACCTGGGAGGTGGAGGTTGCAGTGAGCTGAGATTCCACCACTGCAGTCCAGTCTGGGCAAGAAGAGCAAAACTCTAGATAGATAGATAGATTAGATAGATAGATAGATAGATAGATAGATAGATAGATAGATAGTAAGTACAGAACAATGCTGTAGCAACTACAGGATCTCCATTGCCAGAAAAGAACGAGATGGGGTAAGTTGGGATATATTTTGAAAATCAGAACTTTCACCATTAAGTATAAACTGCATCTGTTAAAAATTATTCCCTTAACATAAAACAAATTAGAGCCAGAGTAAAAGGTACAAATATCATATTGTACATATCATACTTTTCAACATTATATCAGAATCTGAAATTTTAGAATCTAATATTCTGAAAACAAATTACAGCCTAACCACTCTGAGCAGTTCTGCTCAAATGACAGGCATGAGAAAGACTGTAATTGTTAGCATTCCACACATAACGATTTTATTTAGAAAGTGTTTCTCCTTAGTGAGCAGCAGGTATTTATGCAGCACTTATAAAGAAATTACCAGTGAAATGGGAGGTGTAACTTAGAAATGAATATGGCAATATGAGTGCCAGGCAAGCACCTTTACTAAACAATGCATTTCTAGATTCTAGGCACATTTGGCCCAAGCACACTTGGAATTTATACAAGCTCTTTATTTCTCTTTATTTTTTAAAACTAACAAGTAGAAATCGTATATGTTTATGATATACAACATGATATTTTACATATTGTGGAATGATTACATGAAGCTAATTATCATATCCATCACTTTATACACTTATTCTATTGTGAGAACACTTAAGATCGCCCCTCTTACCAATTTTCAAGTCTATAAACATTACTATTAAGTATACTCATGATACTGTACAACAGATCCCCAGAACTTATCTGGAATTGGAAATTTTGTAAACTCTCTAATTACACTTTTAGTTAACATATATCTGCCATTATAAAGAATTGTTTGGCCCTATTGTATGTAATAAGGGCTGTCATAGGCCACTGTCATAAGACAAGTTCCCTAGAAGCAGAGCCTGAGACAGATTCTTGTGCAAGGAATGTTTGACTGAGGGAGTGCTCTTAGGAGAAACCTGTAAGGAAGAAAATGAAGAAGAATGGGGTAGGGGAAGCAACTAAATAAAATATATTTCAACCTGATCTCACAGGGAATTTTGAAGGGAAAGTACCCACAAATTTGTTCCCTCAATTAGATCATTGGCTATGTTCTATCCCCAAGGGATCTGCAGAACTCCACAGGAGTCTCTGAGTCTCCAGTCAGCTGAGTGAATTCACCTAGAAAAGTGAAGCTGTGAACCATGAGCAGACAAGGCTCACAGCAGCTAGAGTACTCCCAAGACTTCACGAGTCTGGGAAAGGAAACTGGGCTGGGCACAAACAGCATCTACTGGCCATCACACTACACAGACATTACCAGATAACATGGACAAATTTAGTCATGAGTGAATGACAGCTCATTTCTCTTCATTCTAATTTCCATTGTCTGCTTTCTAGTATCATCTTTGTGCTATTTGGACTTTTATCTGCATTATAATATTACCTTATTTTACCTGCATATAATTTAGTTGCTTATAATTTACTAAGTTATAAGCTGGTAAAACAACAGTTAATATTGTAATGCAGCTAATAATAATATAATTTGCTTCCTTGAGAAGCAAAATAAACATTGATTTTTCAGGGCACAAGGTGACTATTAAGTATAGAGAAACACGATAAATTTTAAAAATAATAATAAATGCAATTAACTAGGAGGATACACTTAGATGTCTCTATTTAACATTTAATTATAATAGATATACCAAATCATGACAGTCAACACTAACTAGCTGATGCAGTAGGCTCCTTGAAAGTGAAGAAGGGGGCCGGGCGCGGTGGCTCAAGCCTGTAATCCCAGCACTTTGGGAGGCCGAGACGGGCGGATCACGAGGTCAGGAGATCGAGACCATCCTGGCTAACATGGCGAAACCCCGTCTCTACTAAAAAATACAAAAAAACTAGCCAGGCGAGGTGGCGGGCGCCTGTAGTCCCAGCTACTCGGGAGGCTGAGGCAGGAGAATGGCGTGAATCCGGGAGGCAGAGCTTGCAGAGTGGAGATCGCACCACTGCACTCCAGCCTGGGCAACAGAGTGAGACTCTGTCTCAAAAAAAAAAAAAAAAAAAAAAAAAAGTGAAGAAGGGACAGGGGACCATCTACATTGTGTAATAAAGAAAACATCATCTTTAACACCACTGGTAAGACTGATGACACCATCTGCTTTCTAACTCTTCCACCTTTTGTCTTTCACTTGTTTCTTTTCAACCATATCTACCACTTTTTCAATTGAAATGGCATAGTATTGGCCGGGTGCAGTGGCTCATGCCTGTAATCCTAGCACTTTGGGAGGCCAAGGGAGGTGGATCACCTGAGGTCAAGAGTTTGAGACCAGTCTGGCCAATATGGCAAAACCCCATCTCTACAAAAAATAAAAAATATTAGCCAGGCATGGTGGCAGGTGCCAGTAATCCCAGCTACTTAGGACGCTGAGGCAGGAGAATCACTTGAACCTGGTAGGCGGAGGTTGCAGTGAGCCAAGATCATTCCACTTCACTCCAGCTTGAGCAAAAGAATGAGACTCCATCTCAAAAAAAAAAAAAAAAAAAAAAAAAAAAAAAAAGGCATAGTATTATATGAATATGGTACAGGACACAATGATACAGATTTATGTCTCTGCATGGGGCTGGAATACTCAACACATTTTTAAATTGGAACTGTACATTGAGATATGTCTTTAGGGGCTGTGCCTCTCAAGACTCTTATTTCGAGATTTGTCAATGAGTGCCGTAATACTGCACATGGACAGTCACTTATGGAGGAGATCAATACAAATGGTTCAGAAAATCTTGATACCACAGGAGAGAAGAAGGGAAAGATTCTCTATGGATAATTTTAGACTCTTGGTTGAGGGTGCCTAATACTCTTACCATTTATATATTTGTTTATATTAAGTAATATTTTACCCTTTTTGTATATGGGATTTTTAAGACGTATCTTAAAGCAACATTTAGTTTAATATATAATTGAAATGTAGATAATTTTGGAAACATATATTAAAGTGGAAACTTTCACATACCATTTTGCTTGCTTGCTTTCTTTCCTATCCCCTGCTAACAAATTATTATACAATTTCTTATGCTTATTGAAGTTACAGGCATCGATATTTTCTGACAATTTGACAAGCTAACATGGAGAAAATGAGTTAAGTGACATAGTATCAGCTGTGAGTTTGTGATGAGATGCCTTCTTGTATCTTCAAATTGTTTATACAAGTTGTATATTTTCTACTAGCATGACTCTATAAAGATCTGATTGATATTCCTTATTTACAAATTGGCTGCATGTTTTCTTAAACTGATTAAAATACACAAGTATAATTTGAATACGGAGTTGACTTTGATTTATTTTGCATTTATTTAATTGTCTTTGCAAAAAGGAAAACGTCAAATAAATATGGGTATAGAAAGAAAGGCACAGCCCCACCCAAAATGTCCCCACACCAAAGCCAAGTTACTTGGTCCTACGGAGAATCAAATGAGGACATAGGCCTCCAGCGCCTGTGTGGCTATTCACCAGTTGCCTACTTTACCTCAGGGAAGTTAAACACTTCCTCACATTTCAATTTAGTCATGTAACAATGAAAGTAATAATACCTTTCTCTCAAATTGTTTTTGGCTTTAATGAGACAGGGATATAATAATGCTTGATAAGGTAACTGTACAAATGTAAGGTAATGCTGTTATTTTATGAAGTCGGGAGACATGGATATATAAGGGGTTAATCAGGAGAGTGCCAGAGAAGAAGCCGTATGTTTCTCATAGGACTACATTCACCACTTCAGGCTCACTGAGTCACACACGCTTAGAAATAGGATATTTTACTAACATTCCACAAAACCACACAACTGGATTGAAGAAAAACTAACTGGAAAAGAGACTGTGGAATGTACTTGAAGGGATATGGATGCTGTTTTGTATTCAGAAGAGAACACTGTAAAGATCTTTTAAGCCTCCAAAGAAAATTTGGGGATTATTTTCTTCTAGTACCTTAATTGTTTCCTTGAGAGGCAAAATAAACATTAATTTTTCTAGGACACGAGGTGACTATTAAGTATAGAGAAGCTTATGGTAAATTTTAAAAATAATACATGCAATTAACTAGGAGGATACAATTAGATGTCTCCATTTAACATTTAATTATAATAGAAAAATGATAATCCCATTATGATTGATTTTGGATCCTGATTATGTTTTTGAAAGTCTCCCAGAAGCAGAGATGGCTGTGAAAGTATTTGTGAAAGTGCAGCCATAAAGAAGGTTAACATACAAAACAATAAATATACATTTATTTGGTTCACATATAGAAAACGAGCACTGGGTCTATATTTGAGAAAGTTAGCTATAAAGAAAGGCAATATTCCAAATAATAAATCTATACAATGCATTAATATGTGAATTGATACATAGAATATCAACAGTATCCATGTATAATACTATACATTAATAGGTTCCCAGGGCTTTCTTTGTGCCAATCAATACTTAGCCTTAAGGATATACAGTTATGAAGTCCTAGGCAAATGGAGACATAAGCCTTAGAAATTTTACCATATTACTGGTATTTAAAAAGTAAAATATATACACACTGAGAAAAAATATAGAGATACAACACTTTAAAAAAATTATAATCTAGCACATAATGCTTTCTTAAGTAAATATTTTTTTAAATGTACAGTTAGGTACTTATACATATAAAGTTAAATATATAGTTAACCACCCATAAACATCACATGTTTACAGGTGTGTGTGTGTACAAGTCAAATCAAAATCTGTGGCCCAATCAAAGGGAGTGCTATAGAAAAATATTAGATTATCTTATGAAAACTTTGTTAATCTTTTTATTACTGAACCTATAAGGCAAAATAAAACTCTAGCATTAGTTTTCCTTAAATATATTAATAAACTATCCAGAACTTTCATTTCTTTTTTCCTTTTCTTTTTTTTTTTTTTTTATTTTTGAGACAGTCTTACTCTGTCACCCAGGCTGGTGTGCAATGGCATGGTCTTGGCTCACTGCAACCTTTGCCTCCTGAGTTCAAGCAATTCTCCCACATCAGCCTCCCGAGTAGCTGGGACTACACGCACATGCCACCACACCGGGCTAATTTTTGTATTTTTAGTAGAGACAGGGTTTCACCATGTTGGCCAGGTGAACTCCTGAACTCCTGAATTCATGATCCACCCCCCTCGGCCTCCCAGAGTGCTGGGATTACAGGCATGAGCCACCACACCCAACCGGAACTTTCATTTCTTAAACGTTAAAAATTGGTTTTTAAATGTATGTACATGTTTCCTCATGACTCCTTCAGGAGACTTGGAGGCTTAATTTAGATGGTCATCCCAGTTTTTCCATGATTTTCTTATTAGTTTTAAGCAATTTGATTGTGAATGACTAAAGTAAACAACATTTAATTTTCTTACTACTTATATACCAAGAAGTCATAGACATTAATTACAGTTATAAAAGTATCTTTTAAAATATGAACGGTGAGTGAGTATAAGAAATACTAGTACAGAAGTAAAAGGAAGAAAAAACACAATTATGAGAAGAGAGATATAAAGAAGTAAAATGCTAAGGCATTATTCTCAGTTGTGGCTCTAGATAAACAATTATTTAGAAACCTTTTAGGGTTTGAATGAATGCTAGTGTTATTGATGACAAAATAAAATATAATAATGAAAGTAGGACTAATAATATAATTTTAGCACTTCTAATTCTGTAAACTTTGTTGAGCTGACTCCTGAAAAAGTTGAGGTTAGGGGCACCAACCCACCTTACCCCTTAATCCCAGAGCTCACCCCCCAAATAGGCAAAAATCTTTGTATAACTTGACTCCCCCAAAATGTAACTACTAATAGCCTAGTATTATCCAGAAGTCTTACTGATAACATGGTTGAAGAACACATATTTTATATGTTATATGTATTGTATACTGTCTTTTTACATTAAGCTAGAGAAAACAATATTAAGAAAGTCATAAGGAAGAGAAAATACATGTACAATGCTGTACTGTATTTATTGATATCTAAGTTTATGTAATTTGATTACAAGATGAATTGTCTAAAATGGTGGGAAACTGCAGCTGCAGACCAATCTAGGGTGCATATCAAGTAATTCAACTTGTTTTTAATGTCATTTTCTCTGCTTCTTGGGAGCACTTCCAGCAACACTAGTGGCACTTAATATGAGTCCCATGGTGTTATTTAAGGTTCATGGTATTACACTAAACATGATGAAAAACAAGCAATAGCCATGAGAGATGACTTTTTACTATGACATGCAATTTACTGAACAGACGAACTGCTCGGCAGAAGAGTTTAGCATCACAGGGCATTTTAAGCAAATACTCCCAACACTTGAGCTCAGGGTAATAGCAACAGGAGGTGGCTGTGAAATTATTACAGTAATATAGTATTTACTACAGCTAATTTATGCAGTTATGATTTAATACTGCATCTTTACATTTGTTTACTCTTGACTGAATGTCACTGTGTATGGTCTGTGTGGGGTAATGTTTAAATAATGGATTTATGTATATTTTATGGTAGTAAATGATAAAACAGACAAATATCTACATATATTTTATGCATTCATGACATATTTAACTTTTTCTTAAGTCTCTTGAGATTTCTAGACTCCACAGCTCATCTGTGAGTTTTTTCAAATTGTCACAAATCTCCAAAATTTTTCCAATATATTTGTTGAAAAAAAAAAATCTGTGCATGTATATTCATTCATTCAGTTCAAATCCATATTGTTGAAGGGTCAAATGTGTATATATAAGGAGATTTATCATAAGGTATTGACTCACTTGACTATGGAGGGTGAGAAGTCCCACAATCAGCCATCTTCAGGCTAGAAACCCAGAAAAGTCAATGGAACAGTTCAAAGGCTCGATGGCTGGGGAGTCGATGGTATAGATTCCGGTCTGAAACTGAGCCTGCAAACCAGGAGCAGTGAGGACAGGAGACTATCAGGAGAATATCAGTGTCTAAGCTCTGCAGTCAGGCAGAGTGAATTCAATCTTCCTCTGCCTTTATATCCTATTCAGACCCTCAACAGATTAGCTGATGCCCACCCACACTGGGGAGGGCCATTTGCTTTACTCAGTTCAATTCAAATGCTGATCCTTTCCAGATACATCCTCATAGACCCTCCCAGAAAAAAATAAAAATAAAAATAAGTGTCTAAAAAGATATTTGGGCATCCCAGATGTGGCCTAGCTGGATTAATACATACAATTAGCCATCAGAGTCTGCTAGTTTCAATATTGGTTTAATAGCAACATCGGACTTAGTTGATATCTTTACTTGAAAATGTTTTCCCTTCTTTTGATGTTGGAGATTCTGGGCTCTGTTATTTTTCTGTGATGACTGGTGTTTTTCCGTGATACCGGGTAGTTTTCTGGAGTAGGTTGAACAGCAAGCCCTGTTTCTTGTGCAGCAGCACCATTCCCTGGTCTAACCTTTTTTCTTAATTTAGGCTCCTTCGATTCTGTTTTGTGCATGTGCAGAGATATGGATACACGGTTTAGAGATTCCTTTTGGACTCAATCTCTTTAGCAATCCCCATACTTCCTTCAGTGTTTATGATCCCCTGGCTTCTCTTTTCTAGTTCTTCAAACACAAGGACCACAGTTTTCCCATAGGTACTTCCTCCTTTTCTTTCAATATGTCCAACATACCCAGCCCATGGAGCTGTGCTTAGCCCCAGACTAAACGCTAAAGAAATAGGAGTCAAGTTCTCTGTCTACCCTCTTTCAAATGAATGTGCATTCTAACATGGGCTATCTGTTGCTGCTCACTCTCCAGGATTGTTAGTGTGGCATCTTTAGTCTAAGCTTAAATATTTTAGTTTTGGCTGAGTTGCTTTGAGTTTGTTCCATCCATGCCTCCTTCAGCAATCAGTCAGAGAAGGAGATAGAAAGATTTCAGAGATACTCTCCCTGGGGTTTTTTTCCATTCCAGATTTCTCCCTTTTTAGCATCTCCTTTTCTCTTTTTTAGCATTCATAATTTTTCCCTGTTTCATGTTTGTTTCACAGGATAGAAAGATTATGGGGTGAAGTTCCTGCCAGATTTATATTTTACTGTCCTACTCTTTACTGTCTACAGGTAGTTACTATAAGTAATATGGCCAGGTGAGGTCATCTGGCAGGGTCTTAGTCCATCAAATCCAGAACCATGATTTTTGAAACAGTTTTATTGAGCTATGATGGGCAAATATTATAATTTATTGAGATCCTTAAGGTGTACTATTTTAAGTAGGTGTGTACACTCATGAAATCACCAAAATGATAAAGATAATAAACATACTAATCACCCTGCAACTTTTTTTGAACTTTTTTCATTCGGCATAATTTTATTTTTTTTCTGCAAAGCCCCAGCATAATTATTTTGAGATTCATCTCTGTCACTGTAGCTCATTCATTTTTTACTACTAAATAGTATTCTATTGTATGGATGTGCTATAGCTGGATTATCTATTTGCCTGTTGATGAATATTTAGGATATTCCTACATTTTAATCATTACACATAAAGCTTCAATAAGTATTTGTGTACAAGTGTTTTTATGGACACATGCTTTCATTTTTTCTTGAGTAAAAACCTAAAAATGTAATGCCTGGATTATATAATAGTTTATGTAAAAATTTTTAGTAAAACTGCCAATTTGTTTTTCAAAATTATTGATTGTACCATTTTATATTACTAAAAGCAGTGTATGATTGCTTACTTATTTAATGTGGAGAGTTCTTTATATATTCTTTATAAAAGTCCTTCAAGAGATATAGAATTTGGAAATATTTTCCCCAGGAAGTAGCTTGGCTTTTAATTTTATTAGCAGTGTCTTTAAAAGAGGAGAAATATTTTATTTTGAAGTTTAATATATTAAATTTTTCTTTAAGAATCATACTCTGATTGTTATAGTTAAAGATATTTGCCTAAACTAAGATCAAAGATAGTTTATTGTATGTTTTATTCTAGAAGTTTTAGAGATTTGTGTTTTATATGTAGGTATACAATGTATTTTGAATTTTTTTTATATGGTGGCACATAGGTAATGCAGTTCTTTTTACATTTTAACATATGGACATCAATTATTCCAGATGGTTTACTAAAAAGGCTATTCATTTTCCATTTGTTATCCAATTTTGTAAAAAATCAGTTGTCCAAATATTAGTGAGAATATTTATGAACTCTATTTTGTTTCATTTATTTTTCTATTTTTATGCTAATACCACATTCTTTTAATTATCAAAACTGTATAATAATACTTTACATCACAGCGTGTAGTATTATTTCTTTACCTTTGTTTTTCCCTTGCAAAGTTGATTTGGAACCACCATGAAAAATTGACCAAATTACAGAAGATAGCAAGAGAGAAAGAAAGGAAAAAATGATGTATTAGTTAAAAAACAATTAACAAAATGGCATTAGTAATAAGTCCCTGCCTATTAATAATTACTTTAAATATAAATATATGAAGTTCTCTAAAGACATGGAGTAGCTAAATGAATATAAGGAAAACCAAATGATATTCTGCCTACAAGAAACTCATTTTAGCTTTAGGGGCACACATAAGCTAAAAGTGAAGGGGTAGAGAGAGATATTACATAAAAACAGTAACCAAAAGAGAACAGAGGGGATCATACTTACATTAGATAAGAAAAAGTTAAGTCAAAAATTGTCATGATACAAAGAAAGGTATTTTATAATGATAAAGGGGTCAATTCATCAAGAAGATATAAAAATTATAGATATTGATGCACTCAACATCAGAATACCTATATATGTAAAATAAATACTAACAGAACTGAAAGGAGAAATAAATAGCAATGCAACAATAGTAGAGAGTCTCCACACCCTACTGTCAACAATGGATAGAACATCCAGGCACAAAATCAAGGAAACAGCAGATTTGAATAACACTGTAGATCAAATAGACCTAACAGACATATACAGAAAATTTCACCCAGCAGAAGCAGAATATACATTCTTCTTAAGTGCACATGAAACATTCTCCAAAAACTAGTCTTAACAAATTCAAGAAGATTGAGCTAACATTAAGCATATTTTCTGGGCACGATAGTATGAAATGAGAAATCAGTAACAAGAGGCATTTAGGAAAAGTCACAAATACATAGAAAATTAAATAACTTCTAAACAACCAATGGATCAAGGAAGAAACCAAAACAGTAATAACAATATCTTGAGATAAATTAAAATGTAAACACAACATACCAAAGCTTATGAGATAGCAAAAATAGTCAGAAGAGGGAGACTTATTAGCCTACATTATTTTTAAAAATTCAAATAAACAACCTATCTTTACACATTAAAAAACTAGAGAAAGCAGAATAAACTAAATCCATAGTTTGCAGAAGACAGGCTATAATAAAGATTAGAGTAGAAATAAATAAAATAGAGAATAGGAAAGCAATAGAAAAGATTGACAAAACTAAGACTGGTTTGTTGAAAAGATAAACAAAAATACAAACCTTTAGCTAGGCTAATCAAGAAAAAAGAGAAAATACTCAAACAGAATTGTATAGAGAAGACATCACAATTGATAATACAGAAATACAAATAATCCTAAGAGACTACCATGAATAATTATACTCCCTATAAGTTGTATAACCTAAGAGAAATAGATTCTTAGCAATATACAACCTACCAACACTGAATCACGAAATACAAAATATGAATAGATCAATAACAAATAAAGATTTTGATTCAGTATTCAAAAATCTCCCCAGGAATAAAAGCCTAGGACCAGATGACTTCACTTGTGTGTTCTATTTAAAGAAGATTTAGTGTCAATTCTCAAATTCTTTCAAAAAAATTCAAGAGAAGGGAATGCTTCCAAGCTTATTTTACAAGGCCAGTATTACCCTGACTCAAAAATCAGATTAGTATACAAAAAGAAATAAAATTAAAAGTCAATATTCCTGATAAACTTTGTGTAAAACTTCTCAAAAATTAATATCAAACCAAATTCAATGATGACCATTAGATAATACATCATAATCAAGTGGGATTTATCCCTGGGATGCAAGGATAATTCAATATATGCCAATCAATAAATGTGGCATACCACATTAACACAACGAAGGATAAATCATCTGATCATCTCAATATATGAAGAAAAAGTAGCTGACAAAATTCAATATTCTTTCATAACAACTCTAGACAAACTAGGTATGAAGAAATTTACTTCAATATAATAAAGGCTATATATATGTAATTTCTAGTAAATATCATGCTCACTAGTAAAATGAGGAAAGCATTTTCCCTAAATAAAGAACAAGACAAAGATACCCACTCTCACAGTTTCTATTCATGATTGTTCTAGAAGTCCTAGCAAGAGCAATTAGGCAAGAGAAAAGAAATATGCAAATCAGAAGGGAAGAAGCCAAATTGTCTGTTTTCCAATGACATTGTGTTATTTATAGATAACCCTAAAAACTTCACCAAAAAACTGTGAGAACTAATAAACAAATCTAGCAAAGTTGGAGGAATAAAAAAATATACAAAAATTAGTAGCATTTTTATATACTAACAAGCTACCTGAATATGAAATCAAGAAAACAATCCATTACAATAGGTTAGAAAACAATAAAATACCGAGAAATCAATTTGACCACGGAGGTTGTAGACTTTATAGAGCTGATACACTAAAAATTATAAGATACTGACAAAAGAAGTTGAAAACACAAATAAACAGAAGCCTGTTCTATATTAATGGATTAGAAGAATATTATTAAATATCCATGCCTCCCAAAGCAATCTATTAAATGCAATCCCTAAAAATATTCCAATTGCATTTTTTATGGAAATAGAAAAAAAAATTCTATGATTTGTATAGAAGCATGAAAGACTTCAAATAGCCAAAGCAATCTTGAGAAAGAATAAAATGAACAGCATCACACTTTCTGATTAAAACTATATTACAAAACTATAGTAATCAAAATAATATGGTACTGACATAACAACTGATACATATACCAGTGGGACAGAATTGTGACGTGAGATAAACCCATGTATATATAGTCAAGTAATATTTGACAAGAATATACCATGAAGAAATGATATTTTCAATAAATGTTTATAAATTTCTTAATTTTTAATTTTTGTGAGTACATATAGGTGTATATATTTATGGGGTACATAAATGTTGGGACAACTGAATATTCACAAGCAAAAGAATGAATTTGGAGTCCTATGATATACTACTCACAAAAATTAACCTGAAATTGATTAAAGATTTAAATGTAAGTCCTGAAGTCATAAAACTCTTAAAAGAAAACATAGGAGAAAAGTTCCTCAACATTGCTCTTGACAATGATTTTTTTTTAATGTGACAATAGTCCACATAACAAAAGCAACAATAACAAATGGGTCTGCATCAAACTAAGAAGATTCTGCACAGCAAAAGAAAACAATATGCAAAATGAAAAAGCAATCGATAGAATGAAAAAAAAAGTTTGCAAACTATGTATCTGATAAAAGGTCAATATCCAAAATACGTAAGGAACTCACACAACTCAATAGCAAAACAAAAACAAACAAAATAAACAAACAGATAATACCAAACCAAATATACTTTGATTAAAAAATGGGCAAAGGACTTACACAAAAAAATTTCCAAAGACGATATACAAATGGCTAAACAGCACATGAAAAGATTTTCAGCATTACCAATTATCAGGAAAATCCAAATAAAAGCCACAGTAAGGTATTACCTCATGCCTGTTATAATGGCTATTATCAAAAAGACACAAATAAGCATTGGCAAAAATATGGTAAAAAGAGAACCCTGCTATGCTGCTGCTGGGAATGAAAATTGATACTGTCAAAAACAGTACAGAGGTTCCTCAAAAAATTTAAAAATACAACTACTCTAGCTCTTCCTCTTCTGGGTATATATCTTAATTTTTTGTCTGTTTGTTTGTTTGTTTTTTGTTTTTTGAGACGGGGCCTCGCTCTGTCCCCCAGGCTGGAGTGCAGTGGTGCCATCTCCACTCTGCAAGCTCCGCCTCCCGGATTCATGCCATTCTCCTGCCTCAGCCTCCCGAGTAGCTGGGACTACAGGCGCCCGCCACCTCGCCTGGCTAGTTTTTGTATTTTTTAGTAGAGACGGGGTTTCACCGTGTTAGCCAGGGTGGTCTCGATCTCCTGACCTCTTGATCCGCCCATCTCGGCCTCCCAAAGTGCTGGGATTACAGGCTTGAGCCACTGCACCTGGCCTCTTCTGGGTATATATCTAAAGGAAATGAAATCAGTATCAGCATCTTGAAAAGTAATCTTCATTCCTTTGTTCATTATTCACAATAGCCAGGACATAAAAACAATCTAAGTGTCTGTCAAGAGAAGGATGAATTTTTAAAATAGGATATATTTCATATACATACACAGAGTATGCACACAATGGAATATTATTCAACCATAAAAAATAAGACAGAGAGAGACAAATACTGTATCATCTCTCTTATATGTGAAATCTAAAATGGTAAATGCATAGAAGTTGAGATTAAAATGTTGGTTGCCAATGGCTGGAAGGTGAGGGAAATGGGAACATAATGGTCAAAGGGAACAAAATTTCATTTATAAGATAAATAAGTTCTTGAAATCTAATGTAAAGCCTGTTGACTACAGTTAAAAAATATTTTTTGTATAATTGTATACAATTATACAAAATCGTATAATTGTAAATTGCTAAGATAATAGATCTTAAATGTTCTGAATATACATGCACAGACAGACTAGTAAATAGGTGAAGTGATGAATGTGTTAAATAACTTGATTGTGGTAATTATTTTACAAAATTTACATATACCAAATCATCACATCATACACCTTAAATTTATACAATTTTATTTGTCAGTTATACCTCAATAAAGCTGGAAAATAAGTAAATAAAAAGAAAGCTCATCTATTCACAGCTGAAAACAAAACAAAACAAAAAAGATTTGGCAATTCTAGGTTATTTAAATTTCCATAGGAATTTCAGAACATGTACATTTCTACAAAAACAGTTGACTAAGATTTTGATTGTGATCGTCTTGAAGTTATATATCAATTTAGACAGAATTGACTTTTTTTTTTTTTTTTTTTTTTTTGAGACGGAGTCTTGCTCTGTCACCAGGCTGGAGTGCAGTGGCGCAATCTCGACTTACTGCAACCTCCACCTCCTGGGTTAAAGCGATTCTCCTGTCTCAGCCTCCCCAAGTAGCTGGGACTACAGACACACACCACCACACCCAGCTAATTTTTGTATTTTTAGTAGAGACGGGATTTTGCCATGATGACCAGGATGGTCTTGATCTCTCTCTTTCTCTCTCTCTCTTTTTTTTTTTTTAAGACTGAGACTCGCTCTGTTGCTAGTCTGGAGTGCAGCGGCGCAATCTCGGCTCACTGCAACCTCCGCCTCCTCGGTTCAAGCCATTCTCCTGTCTCAGTCTCCCAAGTAGCTGGCACTACAGGCACACACCACCATGCCTGGCTAATTTTTGTATTTTTAATAGAGACGGGGTTTCACCGTGTTGGCCTGGATGGTCTCGATCTCTTGATCTCGTGATCTGCCTGCCTCAGCCTCCCAAAAGTGCTGGGATTACAAGCATGAGCCACCATGCCCAGCCTTGATCTATTGACCTAGTGATCCGCCCGCCTCGGTCTCCCAAAGTGCTGAGATTACAGGCATGAGCCACCAGGCCAGGCCAAGAATTGACATCTTAACAGGATTGAGTCCTCCAACACAATAGCATGGCCTATTTTTCACAAAGACCTTCTTAAATTTCTTGCAATAATATTTTGTAGTTTTCAGTGTATAGTTCTGCATATATTTTGTTACATATATTTCTAAGTATTTAATTTTTGATATTATAGCAAATTATTTTGTTAATTTTAATTTTCAGTTGTCCTCTCCTAATACAGAAAGATACAATTGACTTTTGATGCTTGATCCTATTTCCTGCAACATTACTAAACTCTAGTTCTAGTTGTGTTTTTGTGTATTCTACCAGATTTTCTACTTAATCTTGTACTAGGTGAATAAAAATATTTTCTTTTTTTCATTTATTACCAGAATATTTATACAATTGACCATTGAATGATACAGGTTTGAACTGCATGGGTCTACACATAAATAATTTTTTTTCAATGAATATATCTGAATATTTTTGGAAATTTGTGACAATTTTTGAAAAAACTCACAAACTTCATAACTTTGAAATATCAAAAAATTAAGAAAAAGTTGTGTCATTAAGGCATAAAATATATGTAGATTCTAGTTTTGTCTTATCATTTACTACCATAAAATATATATAAATATTTTATTTAAAAATTACCCACACAAACACTTATAGATCATCTGTGGTACCATTTGCAGTCAAGAGCAATGTAAACAAAAGTAAAGATGCAGTATTAAATCATAACCACATTAAATTAACTGTACTACATACTATATTACTGCAATAATTTTATAGCCACCTCCTGTTGCTGTTGCCCTGAGCTCAAGTGTTGGGAGTATCTGCTTAAAATGCCCTGTAATGTTTAACATTTCTGCTGAGAAGTTTGTCTCTCCGGTAAATTGCGTATCATGGTAAAAAGTCATCTCTTGCAGTTTTTGCCTATTTTTCATCATGTTTAGTGTAATACCATAATAAACCTTAAATAACACCATGAGACTCATGTAAAGTGCCACTAGTGATACTGGAAGTGTTCCCAAGAAGCAAATAAAAGTCACAACATTACGGAAGTTGAATTACTTGATATGTATCCTAGACTATGGTCTGTAGCTGTAGTGTCCCACAATTTCAGACCAATGATTCATCTTCTAAACAGAAGATACAAATTTAGGTATTAATAAATACAGTATGGTAAGGTAAATGTATTTTCTCTTCCTTATGACTTTCTTAATGCTTTCTTGTCCCTAGCTTACTTAATGTAAGAAGACAGTATACAATACATATAACATAAAAAATACATGTTAATTGGCTATGCATCAGTAAGCTACTGATTACTTTGGGTCAACAGTAGGCTACTAGTTAAATTTTCAGGGGGTTCATTTATAAGGGTTGTTTTTTTTTGCTTGTGCAGGGATCAGCTTCCTTAACCCTCTTATGGTTAAGAGTTGTGTGTGTGTGTGTGTGTGTATGTGTGTGTGTGCTCGTGCGCACATGTATCTCTACATATCTGTCTACTTCTCTGGAGAAACTTATTTCTAGAACTGAAAAATATAACTTCAGAAAAATTAACTGAATTGCTTAGCCAAATGACCATGACAGACGAAATAAGTCAACTTGAAGATATCTTGTTCAATAGAAATAATACAAAGTGAGAAACAGAGAAAAATAATTTTAAAAATATGGATAGGGCCTCAAGCACATATTAGATGATGTCCAGTAGCCAAATACACTTGTAATTAGATTATCAGAAGTAGACAACCTCCTGAGACTGTAGGAGTTACGAGAGTAGAAAAACATCTTAAATTGCTGAATGTAGAAAACCTGACAAATTAAAATTCTATATTTGAAAAAAAAATTAAGAATGAAGATAACATAACAACATTTCAGATAAAACAAAACTATGTAACGTTATTGCCAGAAGCCCTGTACTATAAAAAATGCTAAAGAAAGTGCTTCCTTTAGCTGAAGAGAAGTCAATGTTAATAGAAACTCTGATCCACAGATAATAATAAATTTTACATTTTTAAATTTCTTTATAAATCATATAATAGTTAAAAATATTATATTGTGGGTTTTATGATATTCATAGATGTATTATATATAACAACTACAACATACAGGATAGGGATGGGAAATATATGCCAATCAACATTGCAAGTTTTCTATATTTTACTGGAAGTAGTGCATTATTAACTCTAAGAGGACTGTCCTTATGTTAGTGATGCATATTACAAATCATAGGAAAACCAATGCAAAATAATGCAAACAAGAAAAACTAAACAGTGAACAAAAAAATTAAAAATAAAATTCAAGTTTTGATACCTTGTTAAAAGGTAAGAGGAATAAAGAGAAAAACACGGAAGTAGAAAATAATAAATAAATAAATAGATAAATTCACACTTCTACTCAAAAATCGTCAAGCTTTTCATGGGTTTATCATTTATCTTAATGACAGTTTTTAAATTGGGTGCAAAAATGACCATAATTTTTCCTGTTTTACAAATAGATAGCTGAAGCAAAAAGAAGGTAAATGACTTCTGGGTCAAACTTTGAGACCATGTTAGATAAATATTTGCTGTCAACAGAAGGATTTCAACTTTATAAATTAATTCTGACTATAGACAGGTAAAGTATTATATTTAGCAATGAATTAAGCCCAGAGAAAAATGTATGAAATATATATACCCAAAATAACAATTCTATTAGGTATCTTTAGTTACTTACATGCTAACTACCAGTGTCTTATTCAGAGAAACTCTTGCCACAAAGAAAATATGGCCTGCAGTTTAACAAGAGCAGTTTCATAAGCATGAATGAGAATACTTCCAAGAGTAAAATCGATTCTATACTTTTTCCCACCTTGAGATTCACTTTAAAGTCTTCTAATCAAATGAACTTCTACTTAGTGTTGAATATGTTTTATAGTTTTTGTACTACTCTACCCATTTTCTAATGATAATATTTATAGTTAAAACGAAATGATCTAATATTTAGATGAGATAATGAGGCACAGATATGGTAAGCAAATTGGCAAAGGTCACGAAGGCTGATGATAGTTGTTTTTCAGTTTGAATGACATAGTTAGAATGTGTGGAGCTGTATTTTATTGCTGTACAATTGTAAAAAAAAAAGGGGGGCATCAAGGAATATTGTAAAATAAATTTTACATAAACTAATTTACAGAATTACTCATATAGATACACTATGGAAATAAAAGGTCTATTTGAAATACAATTTTAACTGGAGAAATAAGAATTAAAAGTCAGTTTTTCATTCTAAAATGCTAACTGGTCATGTATTAAATTACCTATTACTAACAAGTGGCACTCTCTTCCAGGGGCTGAGAAAACTGTTGGTCCAAGAGACCATACCCAGCCAGAAGCCCCTTCTCTTCCAGATCATGCTCCAGGTTCCAAGGACTCTTGGGTTCTTTTCCCAAATGGACTTTAGCTTACTTTCAGGTTTTGTGCAAATTCCTTTTTCTGGTCTGTCCTCGAGAAGACCAATTGCTGCCAGTGTGTTACCTTTAGATCCACTGGATAGCCAAGACATTTGCAACTGATTGTGAGGGATATGGATGAAATTTAGACATGTGGGTTGGGTTGTCCAAATGCTTGCATGATAGGCTGTCTGTATGCCTCAGGGAAGAGAGAGTAGGCCTTAGTTTTGGGACTTGGATTTATACCTGCTTGGGCTCTTCAAATGTGTGTGCTCACAAATATATCTTATGATTTTAGTTTCTAGAGAAGACTGTATCCAAAACAATAGAGTGAAGACTCTAATTCAGCAGTGACAAATATCACCATCTTACTTTGTTCAGGCTGCTATAACAAAGTATCATAGACTGGGAAGCTCCTCAGCAACAGAAATTTACTTCTCACAATTCGTGAGTCTAGAGAAGACCAAGATCACGGTGCCAGCAGGTCTGGTATCCTGCAAGGGCCCATTTCCTGATTCATAAATGGCACCTTTGGCTACGTCCTTACCTGGTGAAAGGAACAAACAAGCTTCCTCAGGGCCTCTTTTATAAGGGCACTAATTCCATTCATGGGAGTTTCACTTTCATGATCGAATCACTTTCCAAAGTCCCCACCTCTCAATACTATCACATTGGTGATCAGGTTTTAGTACATGAATTTTGGATGGATATAAACATTCAGACTTTAACATCTTCTGATGATCCTAATTAGCAATTTTTAAATACATTAACACTGCTTTTATGTTCAAAGCTTGTAAATTCGTTTCAAAAGAACATATAGTTCTAATAGGAGCTGTTATGTTACCACAGTGCTAATATGTTTTATATACATTTTAAAATCTATCTTTAATTACCCTTTTGTTCCTAAAGCTTTTTTCTTCCTAGTTAGGTATTTAAAAGGCAACTGAATGTTCTAAGAATGTCTTGGTATTTACTGGACAGAACCATATTTATTGATATAAGAAGCTTCCTAGGCTAGCCTCTCCATCTTCTAGAGAAGATTGTAAGTTGATATCATCTATTTCTTTCCCTCTCCAATTTTTGATGAGGTTTGTGCTATTGCAAGGTGGCTTCTTTGGGCTTTCGAGTGTACATCAGGAAAACAGGGGGAGGGGAAGCAAGTAAGAAGTATGTGATCTAGAGCCTGAGCGAGAGATTCCAGAAGTTGAGAGGGGGAAAGACTATGTGTGTTGTGAACAGTAACAAAGCAAAGAAAAATCATTGTTGTTTTTTCCTAAGATATATTTTGGTTGATTATAGTTTCCTTTCCTGATATATGAGAAAAACATATAAAAATCTTGAAAATATTTGACATAGTAAATATTACATGATTATATATATATGTATATTATATATTTTAATAAGAGTGCTGTGAAAGTTCTTGTGGCCTTGGCTTCAATGGAGTTGCATTTTGTTGTTGTTGTTCAAATACTAACTTGAATTATTGGTCATCAGTTTGAAAATAGCCACATAAGCTATTCAAGTTATGGCCCAGAGAAAATGCAAGACATTAAATATGAGTTTAAAACTTAGCATGGTGAATTACATAAATAACTAAGCTTAGTATTGACCATGAGAAAGGCCCCCCAAAAAACTATCATATGAAGTTTCAGGGAAGAAGAGGTCCATTCCATTTGGAAAGATAACAAAAAGGTTTTATTGTACATTTTAGAACAGATCATCGATAAGGGGAAAATGAAGGATGGCAATATCACCCAGTCTAAGTTACACAGGCCATTTTAAGACAGGACAAAGTATTTTGGCTGAAATATAGGGTACATATTGAGATAATGGTAGATAGGTAATGAAAAGTAGGTTGAAATCAAACACGAATAGCTTTAGGTGTAAGGCTTAGGAAACAACTTCATTTAGCAGATAATGGACACTTTTGAACAGGGGAAGAATATAATTAAAGTGCTATTTAAGAAGCATTTGGTAGTGGTGTTCAGGATGGTTGTTGATTATAACCATAAATGCTGGTGGTTTGTTCATAAGACATGTGTCTCATATTCATATATGTCTATTGCAATGTCTGATCTTTGACAATGTACGACTATAACTTTCCCTATAACCTCCTAAAATGTTCAGATTACTTTGAGGAAAGCCACCTAATATAATGCTAGGGCACGGATTTTAAACTTTGTACAATTTCCTTAATTTTAACTTTCTTCTATCTCTATGACCTTGATATTTTGTATCACAGATTTTTATTAATTAAATAATTTAATATATTAAGTACTTGGTACAGCTCCTGATCGAGCATATGCAAGTAAAAAATATTGTTACATTTTAAATAAAAATATATACTTAGTAGGAGATAATCTATAAGAAACTTCCATTAAAAAAATAGTAACCCCATAAATATAGTTTGTTACAGAAATAAAGATCAGTTATAATGAGAACTTATTGCTTATCTGTAAGAATTCCTCTCCTGCGGTGGCAAATGAATACTTTGACAAATTGAAGACTTTATCAGTCAAAAAACCTGAGGAAACTTATCTTTCTTCTCCTCTGAAAAGCTGCTATAAATAACATATCACTTGCAATACAGGTTTTCTTACAGGATGCAAAATAATCTCTAAGAAAATCTTTGCTTCTGTAGAATTCTGTCAGAGAATTCCTGATATAGGGATCTCTTTCAGTTATTACCTGTTAGCTTATTCACCAGAGAGGAGGAATATTTGGAAATCAATGTCGTCTCATCAAAATAACTGATACTAAAAGTAGTAACTTCCCTGCAATAGTGGGGTGGTGCAAATTTGGTGCTCAAACTGCTGCAAAACATACCTACATAAGATGCAGGCAAAAAGCAAACAGATAAAATGTCACAGTCCATATTTTAGATAAAGGAAGAAATATTAAACAGTCCAGAATAGAGTTTTGATATACCATATAGCAATGTACTGTCAGTACAAATATCAGCATAAGAGATTCTGACAACTAATCTAGCAGTAAATGCAGTGCAATATAAAAGTAAAAATACATTTTGTAGAAATAAGGTGATGTAATTTCCATCTCCAGCCTGCTACAAACACATAAATGTGAGTATAATGGCTGTCAAAGCTTCAAAATGATTTTTATTATTCATACTACCAATCCTTAGTCATTTTAGTTATGACCTCCAACTATCATTGTAATTCATCTTTTTAGCATGCTACCCTATTTTCACTACCCTACTTACCAGAGTTCTTTTTGGGCAATTAACCTTGTATTAGATGAAAGTGCTCATCAGAGACACACACCTTCCATCATCTATTATATTTGCGGTGATTAATTATTTTAATTTTAGATTAGAAATTCTGTTTCAGTCAGGGTTATTAGCAGCTTCAACAAAAAACGATTCAGGCTATTTAAAGTTGAAAATGAAATTACTCGAAGACTATGAGGTATCTCATAGAGCAGCCCAGAAATTTTCAGGAGAAACAAGCTTGGTTTTCTGACCTGTGACTTACGGAGCTAGGCAATCAGAACCAAGCCATAATTATGCAAGTAACAGTATGGTGAGGTCTGAGGTCATTGCCACTGCCACCACTGGGAGTGAAGTACTCCTGCTGACACCATCATTGCAACCAAGAGGAATTCTTTACTATGACTCATTTCTGGTCCTGGGTAGGAAGGTCAAGATTGAATTTCTAGCATATGCCTGTTTCCCGCTATCATAGAAGTAGGTGAGAAAAAATAAAGCATATGGATGCTTGGGTTTCCATAATGGAAGCTGAGCCTTGTCTCTTGGCAAAACTCAGAGAGACAGGGATTGCTCCAACATAGGGAAAGTCAGTCAAAAAGACAATGAAATGCAAGGAAAGGTCATCAGTCAAATTACAATGTTTACAAAAATACAATTTACAACATTATTACATTTTACTTCTTTTAAATCATAGGAGTCTTACTCGGTGAAATATTTTTCAAAATATTTATAGAGCAACGATTGTTTACTAAAAATATCTTGGCATCCAAGTCCTCATTTTTATTGTTCTTTTCGTTTCTTTAAAAAAATTAGTAACGTTTCTGGCCATATAAAGTACTTGTTTATCAACCTAACGATCTAAAATATTACATCTTATAGTCTTCCCTTTGGAAATAGAAAATATAATAACAGAAATGATAGGTATTTGTGTCTTTAAATGGCACCTCTCAACAGATAAGATATTCTTTACCAGCTAGAGATCTGCGAGGGGGCAAACTGAAGGCCAAATATATATAATATATGCTTTATGTTTAGTATAATCAGGCCTATTATAATAACCATAAATAAAAATTTGGAAACTCCGAGTGCGGTAAGAATGTGACCCAGGTACCTATTCTGCTCTCATCAACAATCCCCACTGGCATTTTAAAATTAAGCAATAATGTTGTAGTAGTTGCTTGAATGTCAATGAAATGTGCTTTTATTTATCACATTAAAAAGTATTTAATAAATCTTAATACTAATTGTTACAGGGAATGTTGGGAAAATAGACTGTTATGTCCCTGAGAAATGTTTAAACTGATAAAATACTTCTGATGCAACAGGCACTATATTAAAACTGCTAGCACTTTGAACCAGCAATATCACCTGTCAAATTTAATTTTAAAAAATAAATGAGAAACATATGTAATTGAACAAGAATCTTCTATGTTGTATAATTTCTCGCAAGAGAAAATACAAAATAAATGTCCAAAAATGTGGAACATTGTAAGAAATTATGATGTATCTGACTAGAGATGCATATTAAGATATTAAAAGCTATAATTTCTAAGGATTTTTAAGGATTTTAGAACATTTATGATATAGTACTAAGTTTTTGTTTTGTTTTTTGTTTTCTGTTTTTGTTTGTTTGTTTTGAGACAGTTTCACTCTGTCACTCAGGATGGAATGCAGTGGCAGGACATTGGCTCACTGCAACCTCTGCTTCCTAGGCAAGCAGTTCTCCTGCCTCAGCCTCCTGAGTAGCTGGGATTACAGGCATGCACCACCATGCCCGACTAATGTTTGTATTTTTAGTAGAGACAGGGTTTCACCATGTTGGCCAGGCTGATCTCAAACTCCTGACCTCAAGCAATCTGTCCCCCTCAGCCTCCCAAAGTGCTGGGATTACAGGCACGAGCCACAGAACCTGGGCAGTACCAAGGTTTTTTTTTGTTTGTTTGTTTTTGTTTTTAATTTGTTTTTATTTATTTATTTTTTAAAGATACCAACTTATTCAACAGATTTCTATTGAAAACTTACAATGTGTCATTCGAGCTATTCTAATTGCTAAGAATATAACAGTAAACTACACAAACATGCTTGTTTCTACGAAGCAAATGTCTAGATAACAAGAATTAAGACTTCCTATTAAGGATGTTGAACACTAAAAAGCTGTCATAAAATTTTAAAGACCTTTTAAAATATAAAATTAATTTTTTATTTTCTTGGTCCAGCAGAATTAATCTAGGAATAACAATGTTCTTCCACACAATTTCATATAGGTGCAAAGTGAAAAGTATTACAGGTTTAGTAAGAAGACAAGATTTTATAACACTGTTTTATTAGAAACAATTTTTCTCTTTCTAATAATAGATCATTAGCTCAAATTATACTAAAGCATACGTCTTGAAAAGAGTATTTTATCACTCATAAGGATATTTTTTGTTTCTTTGAAGTCATTTTGCAAGGTATATTGAATATCAGGAGCAGTCCACATTGATCTGAGGGCTGCAATGCATCACTCAGCACATTAATGTTGGCTAATAATGTGTCCTTCTTGTAGCCAAGACCACACCAACACCTGGCCATGCACCTGGTCACAAAATCCTGAAAATCATTATCCAGAAGGTATGGGTCTGTGTGTATTTTCTATTTTAAAGTGATTAGAGATAACGATTTTAAAAAGATGATTCTATTTTAGTCATCATTTCCAGCTGTATTCAGTTTCAACAAGTGTTATTGAGCTAATTGATTTTGAATTGTGTGAAGATATTTTTAAATGCTGCATACAAATTAATATAACTGATATATTTGTATACTTACAAATACACAGATATGTTTTTATTTTCTTCTGGAAAAATATATGTGAGCCAATTTCACCCGAGAGGCATTATAGTGGAGTGGTTAAAAGCACTCAGGATTTCATGTACAGCTGTGCAGGTTGTATACTGCTCAACTTCGAAGAATTGTGCCAGTGTGGCCTTGAGACCTCTGGCTCTAGAGGAGAAGAGCCAGTGGGTCTAAATTCTAGCTATGATACATTCTAGATGTTATGAACTTGGACTAGGAAATTAATTCCTTGCTTCTTTTTCTTTTTAAAATATGATTAATATCAACTCCTTCATAAGAATGTGAGGGCGGTTGATTATATTAGTAAGAATATAGCATTCAGAAACATTCTTGGAATATGGTAAGCAAAAAAAGTGAGCAATTTTAATTCTGCTAATAATGTTTTTAAAATTTTAAGAGAAATTGTCAATGTTATAATTATGGGTCTCAAATGGATAACTTTCTTAGGCCTCACTCCATCACTGCAACTGACTTATTGTAGAATTTGACTTAAATAATTTACCTCTTGGATATCAAACTTTCCATATGCAGAAAATAACATACTTAAAAGAATGTAGTGTCTCAAATAATATGTTCAATTGAGGATACAGATGCAAACTGAAATTTTGAATTGCATGAGATTTATGGAAAAAAACAGTTGCTAGTAAATATAAATAAATGCCTTGTTTAGACAGCATTTTATTTATGGAAAATAACAAGCAAATGTCCGTTGGAATAAAAGAGGAGCACTATCTTTCACCAGTGACAATAGAATGTGGTGACTTCAACATGGAAACAATATGGTTAATCTCCTGGTACATTTCTCTGATATTATGAAAAAATTGTGTTTTTGTCTAAAGTGCCCAAATAAAGCCCAAGGAGTAAATGTAATGTGGTAATCAGTCATTTAAAAGTTGATACTGCAAAAATAAAAGAAAAATGTGGATATAATTAAGCGTCAGAATAGGGTACATTTTAAAGAGTTTATTTAACAAATCATTAAAGGACATTTTTATAAGTATAGTCTCAAGTAGTTCTTAGCTCTATGGTTTTTAAAGCGTTAAAGAAAAATAGAAGACACTAATAGTTGTGAATGTATTATATAAACCAAGTTGTTTTCTGATATATTTATAATTTTAATTCAAAAATGTTTACTGCCATGCTAGATTCATGATGTAAAATAATATTTGTAACAGATATATCCTAACCAAGAAGATTGTAGTAGTTTAATTTTCAACATTAGTTCAGCCACTGGTCAAAGGCTCTTTAGCTTTGTTCTGTACAGACTCCATTCACTTAGCAATAGATACCAGCTTTCCATGAAAACAATAGATATCATTTGAAGGTAGATATCAAGGTAGCATTTATTCTTTTATTTATCATACATCTATTGAGTGCCTTCTATGTTCTAGATCTGATGTTATAAACATTGATATATACTGCATTTTCTTTAACCAAGTAGATTTTAGTTTGGAGAGGAGAAAAATGTGGAAATCTGTATACTATTAGAGCAAGGTTTTAATGTAGGCACAAAATAACAGAGAAGAAAGAGTAACTTACACAAGCCTAGAGGAATCAAGGAGTATAGGGACTAGAGACTTTTGAGTTAGTCTTTATTTTAGGAACCACCTAAAATACACTTCTAGTGTATGCTTATGCCTGACTGAGAACAGAAGTCATAGACATAGCAGCAGCTTCTAGAAACTGTTGGAACACCAGTACAATTACTTTATCTACCAAGAAAGATTGATGACTCCTTCCAGTATCGTTCACTGAGTATTGAGCACTAAGCACTGTTTTTCGAAGGGGCTTCGCATGTAGTCATTAATTTTGCCCTATTTATGTAAGAGTCTGCTTCAAGACTGTGTCAGGGGTAAGCAAGAATTTTGACATATATGCGTCCATTCATTCTAAAAATACCTGAGACCAGTACCCAGGGGATATCCCAAGTGGAAAAGCACTTATTTTTCAGCACTGTGTGCCAAGCAGTGCAAACATTATCTTCTGCTACACAAATTACTTTTCAGTTTGCTAAGGATAAAAATTACAAGTAACAGGCACTGATTTCTCTTTTAAATACTAGGAGAATCCTTTAAATTTTTGCTGCTTAGAATTAATCACTTCTAATCAATTACTGAATATACTAGCAGATAAAAAATATTTGGAGACAGAATCAATTTGTGGTCCTATATAGCATTAGGTGACTGGATATAAGGGGAAAAAATCTTGAAACAAATATCTGGATGGAAAATGATATGTTCTTGATAAAATAACTGCTAGGATGCTACTAAATTGTATAAAAAAAAAACATCTGATATCATCACATTTTCCCTTTTCCATGCAACAGTCTTATACTATATAATCATAATTTCTTCAATCTCTGATGCAGCTTGATGTTCTGAACCAGCTCATAGTGCTTCCTATTCACGTACACAAACATTTACATATTGACCTAAATCCTCTCACATGCTGTTCAAAAAGGAAAAAGAAAAAGCTTTCTTTTTTTTTTTTTTTCCCTTGGTCCCTGATCTCATTTTCCCAGATGGTATTAAAATTGAGTTCAAGCCAGCCTAGCACCTGTGTGGATAGTTTTTTTCCTCTTTGCACAATTTATTTTTAAATTTTCTTATAACAGGTCTGTTATTTAAGAATTATTTATACAAATAAAGAAAAATTATGTAAAAAATAAATGAAATAAATTAACAAACCACATTTTAGTTTTTCTCTCTGCCTAATTTTTTTTTTTTTGAAGAGCAATGAAAATACACAAATGATTACATTATTCTGTTAAAGGAGGATTATACTATAACATCTTATGGCTGCTTAATTATGTAACTGGAATGGGTATCATTCAGTAAGATTGAGTTCTGGAATCTAAATTATAGCAATGATTTTGAATTTTGATTTATTTTATTTCTACTGTATACATATTCCCTGTCATCAAAGAGACCTTTTTTTCTATTTGGTAAACAGTGGACACTCAGGAAGTATGTTCTGAATGAATTGAAAAGAATGAATGAGTTAATCAAGTAATACATAAACCATGAGGATTTTTAGGGACTTTCTTTTTCCTATGTACCACATCTTGAAATAGGTTTTCAGTGAATTTCTATGGACAAGGGGGATGCAGTAACAACTATGCCATCATTTCTTTTTCAAGGAAATCGTCTTCATATAACAAGTACTTGTTAGAGAAAGTAACTCTCAGATATCTAACAAATATTTAAAATATTGAAAAGAAATAAAACAAGCAAGACATAAAGAGAGAATACCCATGAGACTTTCATAAATAAATATGAACATTTGTGAAAAAAAGACTGAAAAAAATTAAGTCCAAAAATCGATATGAATATAATTAAAATATGAAAAGGTTTATATTTATGTTTTAAAAAATTAAAATTAATGAAATAATTATTGGATAATAACAAATTGGACCTTTAAAATGAATAAGAGGTATAAGGGAAAAAGTCCTAGCTAATCACATTTCACAGTGAAAAGAAAAATGAATAAATAAATACATCACACCTTCATCTAGAAATTTTGTAATCCCATTTTCGTAAGACATTGAGAAGGCTTTTCTTTGGTGCCTTACCATTTTTACTATGTCTTAAAATATAAGGCAATGAGATACTTAGAGCCCAACAGCCCAAATTGAACTGTCAATAATTGAAAGGAAACTACTCAAAACTGACCTCACAACCACTAGCCACCACTTAACCTCCTCTCCATTCCGAGAGGAGGATCGTCAGGAAGAAAAGGAGAAGAATGAGGGTAGAAGTCAGAGAACCCCAACTTATAAGAAGTGCAGTAGTATTATGTTGAGAAATTAAGTCTATGGGTACCCAAGTTGAAGAGTGAAATGGGGATCCAAGAAAATGATTCCGAAACTGCAGGGATGTCTACAAAATGGTGAGTGGCTGTTTGATGGTAGCTTGGATAGCAGAATTGCTGTCACCATCTTTCATGTCCCTCAGCAAGATAAATGGGCAATGGAGTCAGATGGCAAAGGTCTATCAAGGAACAGAATTCACCAAAATGTTAACAGTGCCTGTCTCCTCTGTAGCTGGATGGTGGAAGATTTTTAAAAATATCCATATTTTTCTTTATTTAAAATGATGTCAGCAATAAGAACATGACTTTTCTATACTCAAATAAAGCCAATTAAAATTAACATAGAAAAGTAAAAAACAGTAATCTTCATTCGTCCAAGTAAAGAAAATATTTTCTTAAATATAAAAAAGAACTTGGCCGGGCTCGGGGGCTCACACCTGTAATCCCAACACTTTGGGAGGCTGAGGCGGGTGGATCACGTGTTCAGGAGATTGAGACCATCCTGGCCAACATGGTGAAACCTTGTCTCTACTAAAACACAAAAAATTAGCTGGACATGATGGTTCATGCTGGTAGTCCCAGCTACTGGGGAGGCTAAGGCAGGGGAATTGCTTAAACCTGGGAGGTGGAGGTTGCAGTGAGCCGAGATCGTGCCACTGCACTCCAGCCTGGCAACAGAGCAAGACTCCAACTCAAAAAAAAAAGAGCTCTATTTTTCCTTTTAAATTTATAATCTATTATTTTTTAACAAAATATTTTTCATCAGCCCAACTGGGAAATTGCTGACTTAAGGACTACTGAAAATATAAGGAAATGTTCATATTTATTTTTAAGAAAATTTTCATATAAATATTTAATTTAGTAGTATTAAAGAATTGTACATTCCAGTATTGTATGGTGACTTGACTTAAAGTCAAGGCTTGGTAAAAAGTGGTTTAAGCTTTTGTAGATTATTCTAATTGGCATATAAATCAAAGTTCAAGGGATAGTCAGTACACTGGAAATTCAATGTAAAAAAATGTGTAGGCAAAGCCTCTGCCTCATGAAGCTGAGTCCAGAATGCAGGGTATGTTAGAGGAAGAACAGCCCTATAGGAGTATATAACAAAATACACAAACAAAGGGACAGTCAGTAAATAACTACACATTCATTGATTATACATATAATACGTATATAAAGAACAATTACATTGCTCAGTTCCTTTATACAAGTAATTGGTTGATACGGTTAAACCAAACAATTGTCCTAGCTGGATAATTCTTTAGTACATATTAAGTGCAAAATAATGAATAGTTTCTGTTTAATTATTAAGAAAGGCTTACTGGTTTCTACTACATATATACTATACACTTTTTATGTTCTTGAATGTATAAACAACACAACTAACTCAGCTAAACAAACATTTACTTTATACCTACCACACACAACATATTGTACTGTATACAAAATGATGTACTGTTTCTACCCTCAAGATGCTTTCACATCTAGAGGAACCTTGTACAAAACATACGACAAGATTCATATTTCAGTTTTTAATGAGATGTCATTTGAACCAGGATAAGACCTCCAAGGCTAGTGAAGGCAAGAAACACAACTTAGATGACTTATGAACGTTTGAATACTGTGATTGGTACTTTACATGTGGTATATCACCTAATCTCAATAACTGCAAATTACGCATTATTTTAGTCATTTTACATGCCAGAAAAATGATGCAAATAAGTTAAATAATGTTTCCCAATTCATTTCATTAGGACTTAATTTTATTTTCTAGGGTTTTTCCACTCTGCCTCTCCAGTTTCTAAAGGAAATGTGTATAATTAAGATGAGCCGGGTGGCTTTTACCCTCTCATTCACCATCCTTAGATATGTGTTCAGTATGGTTCACTTCCCAGATCACATAAAAAATCCCACCAGCAGGGAATAAAGGCAGCTGAATTTTGTACATAATAAAATAAAAATTTTGGTTTGGGGAAAACTGGGAGTGATAGTCATAGAAAGTGTTAATATAGAAACAAGAGATAATGAATATTATAAAATATTGTTGGAACTGGTATAGTAAATGAAAGTCTGGAAGCATAAATACAAACATGACAGCAGAACAAAATAATGAATTTAAATAGAAGAAACGCGATGATTTAATCACTACTTTCTCCTAAGGTCAGTCGAGCATAATTACCTTGATCACAGGCATGCTAGTATTTCATGAATAGAAAAAAAGAAACAGCAAACTCTGTATTTACTGATTTTGATGGCATTTTTTGACACAAGAATAAATATGCCTCACTCTTCAGAGATGTAATACCCACACTAAGATTCCTTAGAGAATGGATAGCCATTTAAGTACAAATGAAAAGAATTAATGCCTTCGGAGTGGACTTTTCCTTGTCTCCCATTTAGTTAAACAATGACCACCCATACTAATGAGCAGTTGATAATAACCTCTGGGTGATAAATGTTCAATTGTGACCTTTAATTATGTCAAAGAGCCAAAAAGAGAATGCAAGGTAAATTTTTCTCAGCTAAATACTCCTTTTTACTTATTTCATGCATTCAGTTATTGATTTTTTAAAAGAAATTTAGAAATAGAATGGACTTTTACATAACTTCACTAAGCTTCCTTGTCTAAAATGTATAAAATATTTTAAATTGTAAGTTGATGACCAGTGTAGACACTGGAAAATCAGGGTGATACTGTTTTGAAGACCACTCTAATTAAATGCTGAGCTCTTTGATGCAAGACCATCTGCAGACTCTGCTGCAGCTTCTGCTGGTCTCCAAAGGAGGGTGACCTGTTTGACACTGAAAGTGCTTCCATCTGCAGGAAAAATGGAGCTGCTTACTAGCAGACCTGACAACTGTGCCTTGGAGACCAATTTAAAGGGGACTGTCTTTGTTCAGAGACTTAAATTCTGGGAATCAAAGGGGAAAAAAATGAAAAGTGCTAATAATGAGCTCACAGAAAAAAATATATATATATTTGTCTCCCACATATACACTCACTTGTGAGTGTGTGTATGAATGTAACATATTCCTTTGTTGATTACAAAGTAGCAAAGTATCAACCCTTTAGTCAGAGGTAGCCCTAAATTTTGTTCTTTATCTGTATACTGTGAAAAGACATCCTTGAAAGATCTTGTGCTATAATTATATAATGCAAATCTTATGCAAGCTTGGTGGATTATATACCAAGTTAGTATTCACTGGTAAGAAATCATTTAGTATGTATAGGCAGCGGGCTAAGACTACAGGAGCTGCACAGATCAGCAACAAATCATCTTTCCTTTCTGCACAGTATAAAATGATTAGAATAGATTGATGATGATGCTGTACATAAACCACATTTCCCTAATTTTCTTCTGGAACAAAGTGTAGAATATGTAAATACACACTGAAACACATTAATAGTCTGGATATAATACTATGTATGAGCATCTCGACACATTTATACAACTCCATCCTCACTAGATGATAAATTGCTTTATTAAGGGATCGTGGTTATTATTTTGTTATGTTTTATACTGTGTATTTCCACGGTGTTTTAAACAGCACATTGAAAAGAGAAAATTCTCCCTCTAAGCGGAAAATAAATTCCATAATTAATGGATATGGGTCTGTGTACTTCTAAGGATAGGCAGATAATTTAAAAAATAAATATATGCTTAAAATATACTTTTAATATTCATGGTCACTTAACATAGTGTATAATGTTAAAATTATGTTAATTTTTACTAAGTTTAACTTAACTAAGAAGTACTGATTTACTTCTACCTTTGAAAAATAGACTAGTACAAAAGATAGTTTCTAGTATTTAGAAAACAAAGGAAGATAAGGAAGAAGACAGCTATCAGAGAGAGGTGCAGAATACATGAGGAAGAGTCGAATAAACAGGAAAGAATAAGAAATAAAAAGAGAAGAAACAGAGAATAGGAATTGGGTAATTACAGCACAAGATCTTTCAATGATGTCTTTTCACAGTATACAAATAAATGTAAATAGAGAGGAAGTTAACAGAAAAAAAGAAAAATATTAGCCAGATAGCAATGAGGGAGAGAGGCAGAAGAGAAAAGGAATAGAGGAGCAGCAGATAAAACAGGAAGAGAGAAGGAGGGTTGGTGGGATGAGTGAAAAAGAAGGCTAGAATGGAAGGAAAGAAGAAAGAGGAAAAAAGGAAGGAGGAAGGAAACTATATATACAGTGATGCCATAAAAGGACACAATCAAATCAAGTGAAAGGGCTAACTCTGTATAGTCCAAATGGGCAGATAACTTTTATCCATCACATTGAAGAAATATAACAAATCATGAAACCATTTCTGAGAAATCTAGATTTAATGTTAAAAGTGAATCAGCCTTAAATACTCTAATGCCATTCTTACAGCACATATAACTTTTGAAGAAAACTGAGAATTATAAACAAATCATTTTTAGTTTGACTTATAAAAAATATTTTATTTTTACACTAAAATATTTTTCATCAGTGGGTAAACCTACATCACTAATAAAAACTACATAAAATTTTGAGGCCAGAAAAACTGCCATTATTCAAAATTATAAGTACTTTTTTAGGATAAAAAATATCAGTTAACGTAGATTATACTTTGTCTAGGTAGAATTAATTGAATGAATCCTTTTAATTTTCCAAATGTAAAAAAGGAACTCACCTTCTCTTCTATGGTAGAATGTAAAAGAAAATAAATAGATTGTCAAGGTGCAAGTGAAAGGTTCTGTAGGTGGATTGAAGTGACTGAAGTATCTATTTGCACTTTCAAATTCACATAATGGTGTAATGATTTGCTTGGGGGAGTCTAAGAAATTGACCTTTCAACATTCAAAGCTATGAACACATTTCTGATGAACAGAGGTGACTACAATCAAAAACAGATTATAGTGAAGAACACTTGGAATGAGAAGCCCCTTAAATGATGAAGGAGGGAATGTTTGAGCTGGAAGCTCAGTCTTAGCACCAGGATCTAGCCCTTCAAAGAGGAATCTCATTTTGTGTGGAGCTATGCCTATTACAGAATCCCTCCTGATAGGCATCCTGGCCTTGAGGAAATGGTTACATTAAGACGAACTGAGTAGCCAATCCCTATGAATTAGTAGTGGTAGCAGTATAACTCTGAGGTACCACTGGATGATCATGGCCAAGGCACCAAGGCTAGTCCTGCTGATAACAAACAAATTAGGGATACATGTGGAAAGCCAACACATGAAGAGGACTGAAAAGCATCCCTAAGAACTTTCACTGCCAGAGCTCTCCTCCTAGTAAAGGATGACAAAACCCATACTCATGAATGTTGTCACAACCATGGGACCTTATGCTTAGGTAACCCCAGGCCTGATTAGCTTATGCTGGGAAAGGTGGTAAAAAGACAAATGAGAGGTGGACAACAATTTAAGGAAGCAAATTAGTTTTCAGAGCACAGAACAGATTGTGGAAGGCTTTGGAGGATGGAGGTAAGAGGGGAATGAAGGAATGCAGTGTTGAGTTGGGGTAAGTACTGCAGAACAACAAGAGGATGGGAATGCAGGTGATCCCAGAGCTCTCTACCCAGGCCTTTGCAGTGTGTCCCAGCATAAGTCACCATGCAAACAGAATGCTTAGGAAAAATTATCCTAGCATACACGCCTGAACTTCCTGAAAATTTAGCAGTTCATGTATGTGCCTCAAAATCTGAGTATAGAAATTATGACTTTAATTATGTGTCAGTGAAATCTGGACAGGTAGGTTATATCTCCATGAACATGTATGAATAAAATGTAGCCCTCAGTGTTAAATAATGAGTTTTTGTTTTAAAGTATATTTTTGATATTATAATAATTTTAGAATTTTCTAATTATTAATATTCAATTTCAAACTCTTTGTGTTTTCATATGTATTTTCTAGACAGTATTTGGCTACATTTTAAATTTTTTCCCAATCTGACCACCTGTCATTTCTATACCCATCATAACTACTTAGAAGATGAAATTAAAGAAAATATTTATTTTATAGTAGCAACTAAAAGAATCAAACAATCTCAAGTACAATGTACAATATCTATACAATGAAAAAATTAAAATCTAAACAATGTACAATATCTATACAATGAAAACATTAAAATGCCATGAAATGTCATAAAAGAGACCTAACACCAAGTTTCTAGATATAAAACATAACTTATCTCAGAATTATTGTACAAATTTATATAATCACAACATCTATCTGTATCTATCTATCTATCTATCTATCTATCTATCATCTACCTACCTACCTACCTATCTATCTATCTGTCTATCTACCTAGGGAGAAACTAAGCTAACTGATTTTAAATTCCATGATAAAAAGTATTAAAATGCAAAACATACATAAAGCTTTTAGAAAAATAAAGGTATTTGAAACACAAAATTATATAGTAGTTACTGCAGTGTCCAAAGACAGTCCAGCAACCAGAGACAGAGCTAAATACTGTTAGAATTAGATAACTGATAAACTTTATATATCAAATCACTAGGAAAAATAATGATTATGTAACAATTGTTATTGGAACGATTAGGTAGGCATCTTGGATAAAAATTCATTTAGATCCTCCATCACACTTTACCATATAGAGTCCTATATTACCTCAATACTAAACCTCTCCTTGTGTGAAAATGCTGACATTTCACTTGAAGCATCAGAGATACTACAGTAGAGACCAAGGTCACTCGCAAATGTGCCCTCAATCCCTCCCTACCTACTGCCTCCAATCACTCATAGCTGTTTATCATCAGGTGTCTCATCCATGATCTATTTTCTTCTGGACTCTTGACATCTTATGTTATCTACCTGCCCCTTGTCTCAGGAGAATTCCCTACGGATAAAGGTCCTTTTGCATGTTTGATGTTCAGTGCTATTGTTTCCCTTACTATCCAGAAAACATCTAGCAAGATTCCATAGCTCCTAGCAATGTCCCAATTACATGACAATTGTTTAAAAAGCTAAATACACTAAAATTAGAGAGAGCATGTGACTGAGGGGCAAATTAATCTTTTAAGACAATCTTTGAAGGAAATCTAAAAAGGGAGAGTACTGCAGTAAATTTTGAGATATCTACTTTTCTTTGCCCCTACAGATGAGTGCCTCTTATAGCTCACTCAAATTTTGATTTAGCTTTTTTAGCATGTGTCACACAAAATTAGAGGTGGATTTAGAGTATAGAAAAGTGCATTTTAACTTTAGTCAAAAAAATGAAGGAAACAGAAGAGCTTTTGCAGTTCAACATATCTGATTTAGTACAAGCCTGCTAAATGGTAGAACTGTGGTTAATCTCTACATCAATTTCTCTTCTAATATATATTCCGGAAGTGAATTTTAATAGTATGCAAGCGAAGAGGGAGAGAGACCCAGAGTAATCCACCCACTTCACCTGTTGTCATATATACTTATGTTCAAAGATAAGTAATAAAAAAAACACAGTGGTTTCCATGTATAAATAACCAATTTTATAAGTGGTTAAAATTATATTATTCATAATTTTGGAGAAGAGAAAAAATATTTATGATTTATATGAATGGCAAAACAGGATTTATTAAATATTACATTATTTTATGATCTCAATGATGTAAAATATACATTTTTGTGAGAAAAATACCTATTAAAAGTAGTCATATATGAATATACTAAGGGCTATTTATATGTATATTTAACATATTTTCCTATATTGTCAAAGTGATGTGTCTTCCTTTTTTTACTGGTGTTGGTACAGTATTTAATTTATTTAAACAACAGGTTTTATTTAGATTTAAATATTTTTTTTTCCAGTATTGTCTTATTTTCTTCTAAGATCCAAGGTTGCATTTGGTTGTCATATTTCATTAGTCTCCTTCAAGCCATGAGAGAGTTTATCATTCTTTCCTTTTTATTTTTTATTTACTTTTTTATTTTTTGAGGCAGGATCTTCCTCTGTCATCTAGGCTGGAGTGCAGTGGCATGATCATAGTTTACTGCAGCCTCGACTTCCCAGGCTCAATTGAGCCTCCCACCTCAACCTCTTGAGTAGCTAGGATTACAGGCATGTGCGCCATGCCCAGATAATTTTTGTATTTTTTAGTAGAGATGGCTTTTGTCATGTTTCCCAGGCAGGTCTTGAACTCCTGGGCTCAAGTGATCTGCTCACTTCAGTCTCCCAAAGTGCTGAGATTACAGGTGTGAGCCATCACACCTGGTCTCTTTTCCTGTATTTAATGGCTTTGGCATTTTTTGAAGAGTACTGGTCAAATATTCTGTTGAATGTTCCTCAACTTGTGTCTCTCAGGTGTTTCCTCATGGTTAGTCTGGGATTATGTATTTTGGGGGTGAAAATGCATAATATTTCACCACAGAGGTGAAATGCCCTCATTGCATCATAACAGTGGTTACAATGATAACATGACTTACTACTGGCGATATTAACCTTGACCAATTGGATAAGTAGTGTACACCAGGTTCTTCCATTGTAAGGTTACTATTTTTCTCTTTTCATCTTCTATTAGAAGAGAATCAGTAAGTCCAGCCCACACTTGAAGGGGAGGTGAAGTAAGCTCCACTTCCTGAGGAGGAGTATCAAAAATTTGTGGACATTTGTTAAAACCACTTCAATGATAAATAAATGTGCATTTGCAGGGAGATAATTTGAATCTATGCAAATATATATTTTTTTAATTTTTAATAGTCTGAAAAAGAAAAAGCATTCCTCAACTACAAATCTCAGCAAAGAATAAATCACTGGATATTATATAACATATAGTTCCAGAGGCTTCCCCCCCTTCTTTCTGTCTTCCTTAAAGACACCCTAGAAAAGCTAAGTATGCTATTTTTATTATTTAAGATTTTTATCTTCCTCATTTTATAGGATGCCAGCAGCCATCCCATCTGGAAAGAAAAAAAAGTGGGGGACGGGGGGCAGGGAACTGTATTCTGCTCTTTTTCTAAAGCTGAGGGATTTGGCAGTCTGCAGTTTTTTGAAAGGTTCCCAATATGTTTTTGATAATCTGCAAGTGTTTGAGAATAATTGACCCAGATTATGTTGCAGTTTACTTTATAAATGAATGTACGGGAGTTAAATTATTATGTTGGAAAATTTCTTAAAATGAGATGACCTGAACAAAATATACTTTGAAAATTTCACCTTGAATCAGTGTAAGATTCAGAAACACATTCCAGCACTTTCAGAGGCCGAGACGGGTGGATCATCTAAGGTCAGGAGTTTGAGACCAGCCTGGCCAGCTGGCCAAGATGGTGAAACCCAGTCTCTACTAAAAATATAAAAAAATTAGTCGGGTATGGTGGCAGGCGCCTGTAATTCCAGCTACTCGGGAGGCTGAGGCAGGAGAATTGCTTGAACCCAGAAGGCAGAAGTTGCAGTGAGTCGAGGTCATGCCATTGCACTCCAGCCTGAGCAACAAGAGCGAAACTCCATCTCAAAAAAAAAAAAGAAAGAAAGAAAGAAAGATTCAGAAAAATAAATCATTTCAAGCACTTGTGATTATTTCTGTCACAGACATGAGAATAACAATTGTTGTAATTACTCTTTACTTCAGAACATAAGGCCTAAAAATAACACAAGACTTCTTAAACTTAGGGTAAGCTGTAGTTTTACGTTATATCATTCTCAGATTTTCAGTTGGCTAGAGAAAATTCCTCAAAGAATTTATATCATTGTTTAAGTATCAACCTAGGAATATTTAAATAGGATTCCCAGGGCCTGGCAGATACTTTAGAAATTTGTTATTGTGGTGGTTGGCAGTTGCAAATATAACCTGCCCACCACCACCATGCACACACCCCTGCTGCTGCCACTTTACCACCTAAAACTTTCTCAGCATGACAGAGATGACGTTTTAGGAATCCACAGAATATGGAACAGAATCCTACTTCACAAATTACTTTTGCTTTTGGCAAGATATCATTTCACCAACCAGAGATGAAAAATATGGTTCCTAGACAACAGCACAGTAGTACTCGAAAGAATATTTGCATAATTTTGTTTTTGAATTTGCATAAAAATGAAATGCAGACCAGCATGCAATTCTCGAAAGGCCTCTAATCATCTTCTTAGTAAATCTTTGCCAAGAATATTCTAAGTGTCCATAGCAAGCTTAATTTTTTTGCTGGAACAGTGTTATTTATGAGTTCTAAGCTAGGAAGAAATTATACAGACACTTTGACATTCATCATTTGGTGACTGGATGTGAAATACTATCCAGTGTAGCTATCCAGCATTTATATTTGGTTAAGTTGCTTAATATGTTTGCATTCACAAATAGAAATCAAGTTATTCTATGTTTCACGAGTTATTAAGATATGCATAGCAATCGTTAGCTGTATGTAATTCAACACTAATTGGGACAATTATTATTGAAACTAACCCAGTATTCATAGAACAATCCAATTTGACTTTTTAAAAAGGAAATAAAAGTAAAAATAACATAACATCATAACAGCTATATTGGTAGCTTTCCTTGTGATATAACTGCTGAAATTTTATTAAGGTATTCAATGTTTGATTAACCCAAATAGTGTCACATTTCAGGTGTGGGGATAAATAGAATAGTGATAAATAGGGTAGGGCTGATGAATCTAAACTTGTACATATTTCAAGGATGAAACTAAATTTAATGAAGTCAATCTTTGTGTGCAAGGAATTGGGCATCATGGTCATAATGGGGAGAAGACATTGAAATTGAGTGAAATGTGGACCTGTTTAATCAGAGAATAGTAGAAAAATTTAGAGGGCTAAGATATCCAACTACCAAATTTCTAGGCAGGCATCACACCTGAGCAGTGCTAGGCAGGTAAACTGGATCTCTGGAGGTAAGGAAAAAAAAAAAAAAAAAAAGAAAGAAACATTACTTGGAGCATTTGCTGATTTGTAAGTACTGCCATGAAGGCCATTTCTGAGCTATCAATGTTATGTCAGTGAACATGGGTAGTGAAAAATGATGCACAGAATCAACTCTTCCAAGCGGGTATGAGCCTGCTCCAAAATGCCTTTGCAAGAGTGACATTAGAACTCATCTTACCCCAGAGGCTGAGAGGTTCCTGGGTACCTTAAGTTGGATCTGAAGGGAATTCATATCCTGGAGGAGATCTTAATGCTGCTTATAATATACCTAATCGTTTTGTTCAATATTCTAACACACCTGTCTTCCACATACATCATTAATGCAGCTGTACTGTAAAGATTTTGTGAGGTAAATGGTTTCATATATATCTGAAAAGTCCAGATTTGGAAAGAAATGCTTTCAAAACATTTTAAGTTCTAAGTGAAAGAGGTAAACTGAAGATGAACCAGTGGTATATGTTCAAAAAATATAGTCATATCACTCATTGGATAAAATTCTTTTATGGTTTCTGTTGCATTTAGAAGTCATATGATTTGATAACACTGACTCACGAGTTTTGTATCTATCCTTTTGTATCTTTTATTTTGCAACACTGTAGTTGTCTATTTTAATTTCTCCCCAATGGGTAGAAGCTATGCTGTCCACTATACTTTGTGCCTAGTGCCTCGTGCAGTGCCTAGAACAAAATATATGTTCAATTCAATAAAGGTTTTAATATGTATTTCATTTGCTAATGATCTGACTGAAAAGTTAAGAAGGATTTAAAACTCTTCCTGTTTCTTCTGAAATTAATTAAATTCTAAAGTGTAACTATGATTTAAAGGAAGATAAGTTGTAACGATTTATCACCATTTGTTGAAAAGGGTGAGAAACGGCCGGGCACTGTGGCTCAGGCCTGTAATTTCAGCACTTTGGGAGGCCGAGGTGGGTGGATCATGAGGTCAGGAGTTTGATACCAGCCTGACCAACATGGTGAAACTCCATCTCTACTAAAAATATAAAAATTAGCTGGGTTTGGTGGTGCACAACTGTAATCCCAGCTCCTTCAGAGGCTGGGGTAGGAGAATCGCTTAAACCTGGGAAGCAGAGGTTGCAGTGAGCAGAGATTGTGCCACTGCATTCCAGCATGGCCTGGGTGACAGAGGAAGACTCCATCTCAAAAAACAAAAAAAAGTGTGAGAAATATTATATAGGCAAGTTATATTTACAATTTTAGAGGTGTATTGTTACTATTTTACCAGAGAGCCTTGGAACTTAATGCCAAATATGTTTTAAGAGTGTGTGTTGTACTATTTTCTCTTTCACTGGTGGTTTTTGTTTCTGTTGCTATTGTCACTCTTTGCGGCATAGACTTCACTTCTTGTAAAATTTTAGTTATCATCTTCCTCCTCTATATATAAAGCAGTATTCTGTTAGGACAATAGTTTGGATAATAAAACTACATTTTCTATCTTAGATTATTGTTTCATTCATTAGATCACTTAATTACTCAGACTAACTTTAAATAATATTTCCCTAGTTTTGCTGAAAATATAGTAAAAATAAGAATGCATGAGATGCTATATTCACAAATTTTAAAAAATTCTAAACACATTCAGACTTCAGTAAGCAAAGTATGTGAGGCCAGCTCTGGGCTCATAGATGTGACAAGAATGAGGTGCTAGAGAATAGTTAAGACAGAAATGGATGCTGGAACTTAGAATCTTTCATTCAGATTTCTTTAAAGGAAGTTATTTTTGAAAAGCAAAATACATCACACTAAGGGTAATACTAAATAAGTCTAGCTTGATTTATAATAGTAAAGGCCAAGCATTGGAATAATTACTGCTAATTTTCCTGGGATAAGTTTATGTTTTGCCTTAAGGAAAATAAAAATAATTCACCTCTTGCTCTTTTGAAGAACAACCATTTATTGTCTATGATGTGCAAGATATTATACTATGAACTTAAATGATAAACCAATAAAATTATTTAGATTTAGTCACTGCTTACAAGAAAGTCTTGATCAAGTAAGAACTAAACAAAATGATGTGATGTGTGGAAGATGCTGTAAGGGTGATGGCCATTCAATAATATGTTAGTGCAAATTATATAGATGTAATCATTCCACAATGCCTATGTACTTCAAAACCTCTTGCTATATATGGTGCATATGATAAATACAAACAATTACATTGCCAGTTTTAAAAATAAATAATTTAAAAACAAATTTGAAACTTATTATCTTAATTGGCTATTGACAGCTGACAGGGCCAGGTGAAGAAACACAGGTATTTGTGCTTGAACTTGAGCAATGTATAAACATTGCTCTCCCCACAACTTTGCCTCCTCCCAGTTTTGTGCCCCTGGAAAACATTTATACATCAGTCAAGTTCAAGCAACTCAAAGAAAAAACAGTCCAGAAAAATTAAAGAATAACAAAAACATGAATTAAATAAGTGTGAGAATTATCATGAGTCACGACAAAAGAAGCAAGAATTGTGCATTGTCTATACCTGAAGGGTGTCATCTGCCACTTTAGACGTGGTGTTTATTTCCAGACAGTGGCTTCTAAAGTGACTGCTGTAATCAGAGCTGTGATTTAGAAAGATAATGGACAGCAAGGTGGGGGATAAGTTCAGAGAAGTTTGGAGACTTAACAGAGTCAGTATGAGACCTGATGATGGTTCAGGCTCTAAGTGACAAGAGTAATGATGAAGAGTGTAAAGAATGAAAAGATTTTTTGAAATACTATTAAATAAGGCTTTATAATTGACTAGATAAGAGGTAATAATGGGGACAAATCAAGGATAGCTTTACAGGTTCTATCAGGAAAAGACAAAAATGTCAAAAAGTTGAGAGAACTAGAAGGCACTAGCCATGTAAAACTGGGAGGAATTTGGAAATTTGCAGGTCATTGGTAATCTGAGAAGCTTTGTTAAAAGGTACAAATGACCTCCCAAGCCACCATAGACACCATGCCTCTGTGACTCTCTTTACTGTGTTATTTCTGTCTATAATGCCAACCCCTCTTCACAGCTAAAATTACCTAGCAGTCAAAGTCTAGCTTCAATGTTACTACTTAGGATGACAATCATGGTTTACTGAGAGACAACTGCTGTGGATGGAGGAATAATTCCAGGCTTTAAAATCAGACGAGCCTGGGATCTCATCCCAGCTCCTGCTACTTACCAGCCTTGTAACTTTAAGTCACCTCTCTGCTTCCACTGTTCCTTCTGTACATACTTCATACGAAATGTGTAAGGCATAAGTTAGGTAATGCATGTGACTGACTTACCATTGCATTACAGACTCATCTACCTTTTCATAGGACAAAGAGTAATTTCTGAAGACAAAGTTCTAATTATAGTTAGAGTTATTATAGTTATAGTTATTAACTCACAAGGCCTCCTATGAAATGCAGAACACAGCTAATACATGAAGGCTGGCTTCAGATGCAAAAGTGGTACTTTTAGTATCTGTTTTAACTGAAGGAGTAAAAAAATATATTTTCAGATTAAATCACTGTTTATTAGAAATCTTGGACTCTAACTTTAATTAGAGTCCAATGGTTAAATTTGATTCTGTTTGGATTCCATTGTGTTTCTTAACTTCTAAATGGTACAGATATCCTTTACAGCCTTTCAAATTATAGTTTTAAATCACCCAAATTATTGAGAACACAATGTGTTCTAGATTAATTATATTTTTTTCTATCCTAATTGAAGCAACCCTGTTTTTATTTTTTATTTAAATAAACATTTTATGGATGGTTCACTTTTGGAACTCTGTTTTGTTACTAAGGTAATTTAATGAGTATCTTACAAAAGTTTCCCACTTTTCTTTTTATAGTGTGGAGGCAATAAGACCATCATAAAGCCAGAACAAAAATACTTCTTTTTTGGAAGTATTTTATGGGTCTGTTATTACAGTTTTGCTGTCACACTGGGATGTGAAAAATAAAGTATTCCACATCAAGTCCCTCGGTGAGTACAAATGGTTTCCTTTGCAAATAATAAATTCCAAAGAAAATATTTGAACTTTATTTGCCCCTCATGCCTTGGCCCTGATTTGTGCCTATTGGGGAAAAAAGAACAAAACAAAAGGAAAAGCCTTCATTCCAAACACATCAATGTCATCTCTGACTCCTGCCTTCCAGTTGAAGCATTCATTGTGGAATCCTTGGCAGGTAGCATAATGCCTGGCACATAGTAGATTTAGATAATATTTATAAATAGATGTATGAATGAATAAAAGCATTAATGAACATTCACATATTTGCATGTTCTTAACTAAAGATCTTCACTGGAGAATAAACAGCCATGATCTACCCTTCTTAGGCCATATTTCCATGAAACAAAACAGTTTTTAAAATAAAAAATCAAGCCAGACACAGTGGCTCATACCTGTAATCCCAGCTTCTGGGGAGGCTGAGGTGAAAGGCTTGCTTGAGCCCAGGAATTCGAGACTGTAGTCACCTATGATCATGCCACTGCACTCCAGCCTGGGTGTCACAGTGAGAATCCATGTCTAAAAAATATATCAATAAATAACATTTACCATCATAAAATGAATGCACTTAAATTATTTTTACATTGGAACATTTATTAAGCGATAAAAAGTCATGTTGTGAAATAGTATTTAATGGCCTCGTAAAATGTACACATCAGATTTCTAGGCTTAAAAACATGACAAACAATCATTTTATAAGTGTCTAAGGACTATAACTGGAAAGGCACTATAGGTAACAAAATTATGAGCAATTTTAGTTTTAAGAAATAAATTGCATATTCTAAATGCTTTATAATAAACAGGAATCATTACTGTATTCATTCACTCATTTGACATATTATTGAGCAGCTACAGTATACAGCAACTCCATACAGAGCAACTAAGCAATCGTATAGAGATTCTTCAGTATACCCAATAAACTGAATCCTTGAATTTATCATTTAAAAGTTTTAAATGGTCAGATACTATTGTATCCCTGCCATATTTAGAAATATTTTACACACATGCAAACAAAACATGTATAAACTTAAAATGCCAGTGTTGAAATGTTGGCAGAAAAATAGTGAAAAATTGCTAGTGAAATGAAACTTGGTACTCTGTCCTTAGAAAAAATATAATAATATATTTGGAGAGTCATAAACATATGTGTAATTTATGGTTCATTTATCTAACTGCAAAGATGCCATGAGCAATGATTTAAATGAAGAAACACTGAGTGCATTAAGATATTTATTGTGTTTCAAATTCAGAAAATACTTTATAAAAAGCAAATTGTAGGCCAGGCACTGTGGCTCATGCCTGTAATCCCAGCACTTTGGGAGGCCAAGGCAGGCGGATCGCGAGGTCACAAGATCGAGACCATCCTGGCTAACAACGTGAAACCACGTCTCTACTAAAAATACAAAAAATTAGCCGAGTGTGGTGGTGGGCGCCTGTAGTCCCAGCTACTCAGGAGGCTGAGGCAGGAGAATGGCGTGAACCTGGGAGGCGGAGCTTGCCGTGAGCCAAGATCACACCACTGCATTCCAGCCTGGGTGACAGAGTGAGACTCTGAGACTCTGTCTCAAAAAAAAAAAAAGGGGGGGGGGGGGTGGAATTTATATACATACTTAAAGAAACTTTGAAAAACACTTAAAAGTAGAAAGAAGGAAACAATGTTGTCACTAGTAATACCTCCCAAAGACCACATTTAAAATATTAATTCAAGTTAAATGCAGTGACATTACAGAGTGCAACATTGTTTATAATTTGTATATTTCAATAATCCATTTTACCTCCACTTGCAATAAGAGGCTTGCTATCTGTATCAGCGGTCCCCAATCTTTTTGGCAACAGGGACTGGTTTTGTGGAAGACAATTTTTCCACAGACCAGGGGCAGGTTGGGGGATGGTTTGGGGATGATTCAAGCACATTACATTTATTGTACACTTTATTTATATTATTATTACATTGTAATATATAATGAATTAATTATACAACTCAACACAGAATCAGTGGGAGCCCTGAGCTTGTTTTCCTACAACTAGATGGTCCCTTCTGGTGGTGATGGAAGGTAGTGACAGATCATCAGGCATTAGATTCTCATAGGGAGCATGCAAACTAGATCCCTTGCATGCACAGTTCCCAATAGGATTCAAGCTCCTAAGAGAAACTAATGCCTCCACTGATCTGACAGGAGGTGGAGCTCAGGCAGTAAAGTGGCTGTCAGTACAGCTGAAACTTCGCTTGCTCGCCTGCTGCTCACCTCTTGCTATGTGGCCGTGTTCCTAACAGGCAACAAACCAGTGCTGGATCATGGTCTGGGGATTGGAGACCACTGATCTGTATAACAAATAATTTGTCATGCATTTCCTCTACCTGAAATCGTTTTAATTCCTTAAAGTGCAATCAAGGTGAGGCTAAAACATACCGACTCTCTAATGTCACTTATAACCAGCCCCTTACCCACAACTGACTCCCAAATACACTTAACTAACACTCATTCTCCAATACTTCCAGGCATGCCCTCTCATGAGGATGTCTCTTGGACTCTTGGTCTTCATTCATTTTCCCTTATCTATTATCTCCATCCATTTGTTGAATGCTTATTCCTCTTTAAGGAAGTAGCTAAAATGCCAGTTCATTGGTAAAGCTTTTAAAAGTTCTGAGAGTAAGGTTCAATTTTTCTTTTTTATACTTTTTACTTGCACTTGCTGCATTTCTTTTGTTTTTATGGTTAGTCCTGTATGTATTATTCTCTCCATTTAGGCTATACATCTTTCAATGTAGGGTTTGTGTTTCTAATGTCATATTCCTCAAAAAAAAAAAAAAAAAAAAAAAAAAGCAAGCACATGTTATTCCTCCTGAGAACGTGATATTTATTAAATTAATTCCATTCAATATTGGTGCAAGTCTCTGTAAACACCCTTCCCCCAGGAACAGTAGAGCTCAAGAGTTGATGTGGGAGTATCTGATTTCATACAATTTGAGCTGTGCTACAAAATATTTTTTTTAATTGCATACTCAAAGTCCAAACCATATTTTGTTTTAATAAAGTATAACTTTATGATATAATCATTTCTGTAAATTTTTATAGACAATATAAGACTTGTAATCTGCAGTTTTAATTTCATATTTAACAAGCATTACTTTAAATATGGTATTTCTAGATTTTCTTTGTCCAACTTCATGCTCACTTTGGGTGAGCTCATTCTATCCTATGACTTAAATACCATCTGTGAATGAATATTTCTAGTTTTGGTAGGGCTAGACTTCCAGACTAACATATACACTATGTGACACAGCCTCAAAGAAATCAAATGAACATTTAAACTGTTGCCCAAAAATTCAGATCTTAAATTCAGATCTTACCAACTCCTTTATCAGGGCCAGAAGATGGCTCATGTAGTCATGATGAAATTGTCTGAATACAGGCTTTTGATATTTTCTGTCACTTGTTCTGACCCTTTTACTATTGCCACTGTTGATGCACCTACTAATGTTGTGAAGAAGTATAATATCTTCCACTTCTCCCCAAATGACTCATGAGCATCTCATAGCTGCTATGTTATTGGCACCCAATAAAGTTATCCAGGGCACTGTGATCCTACGGTACCTTCTATAAAATGTGCTTCTTCTGCTTCCTGCCAGTTACCTGTGCCACTATGTTGTCAGCTAGCATCACTGAAGTCATAAGTCCTACGTTTATTGTTCAGAATTGAATTTTATCTCAAGGTGGGTTTCAAATTATTATTTCAAACCCATTAAATTACGCTTTCAGGTCAGGCATGGTGGCTCACGCCTGTAATCCCAGCACTTTGGGAGGCCGAGTTGGGCAGATCATGAGGTCAGGAGATCGAGACCATCCTGGCTAACATGGTGAAACCTCATGTCTACTAAAAAATACAAAAAATTAGCCGGGCATGGTGGTGGGCACCTGTAGTTCCAGCTACTTGGGAGGCTGAGGCAGGAGAATGGCGTGAACCCAGGAGGCGGAGCTGGCAATGAGCTGAGATCGCACCACTACACTCCAGCCTGGGTGACAGAGCGAGACTCCATCTCAAAAAAAAAAAAAAAAAAAAAAAAAATGCCTTCATTCAGTCTGCATAGTATTTTAATAATTTTATTTAATAATATCACATACTGACATTCTTTTTAAAGATTATCATAAATAATGTAAGCTAAGCTTCTTTTTACCTAGATTAGATAATTATGTTATCTAATTTGAACATTTTCAGTCAAAACTAGTATTAACTGAATTAAATATTTGATCTGATTAATAGCCCTTTTTTTTTTTTTTTTTTTTTTTTTTTTTTGAGAGAGGGCCTCACTCTGTCACCCAGGCTGGAGTGCAGTGATATGATCTTGGCTCACTGCAGCCTGGACCTCCTCGGCTCAAGAGATTCTTCCATCTCTGTCTTCCCAGTAGCTGGGACTGCAGGCCTGTGCCACCATGCCCAGAAGCTCAAGGCATTCACCTATTTTGGCCTCCCAAATTACTAGGATTACAGGTGTGAGCCACAATGCCCAGCCACTTGTTTATTTTAAAATGTACATTTTGACTGTGTGACAAAAGATTTTTGTTTATCTAATCAAAATCTTATGTATTAAATTCCTTTTATAATGCCATCTGATTAGGAATTATTTCCTCATTTTAGGCTTTGTAACATATGTAATACGACTTAAAAAAATCTATCATGCATTTTTAGGTTTGTTGACTGACTAACTACGCTTTAATTTACTTTCTCCCTAACGCCCACTGAAATGACAGAGAAAGCAATCATAGAAAAATAGGAAAAGATGCCTTCAGAGGGCAAGGATTATTAAAGAATTTTTTAAGATATTAAGCAGATGGGATTTAATTAGAAAAGAAACCCCACAGAGGTGAGCAACTGACAACTCAATAGGGACTTCTGAAAAAAGAGTTTTCCAAGTAGAACACCAGAAAACTCCCCAGGATCAGAAAAAATCTGGCTTGGGAGGCAGAGCAGTCCCTGGGGCAATTGACAAAGTAATTAATTAAAGTGCTACAGAACTGCTGTGATGGGATACAGGTCTCAGGCACAAGCTAGCAAGCTCTAAATTAAGTGGAGAACCTGCCTTAGGGCACTCCCAAGGTAAGCTTGGTGGCAGGAAGAGAAGTAGGGCAGTGTCCTCCTCAACTTTCAATGACAAAGTATACATTGAGACCCCTCAAAGGGATCACTGAGACAGAATGAACAGTCTCTACATAAAACAAACATTCTGATAGAAAACGTGGTAAATATATGTAGAAACTTGGATGAGAAAACACATTACAATCTTAATACAAATTCCAGAAGTCATGAGGAAAAAGTGGCATATTTGACCACATAATTATTGATATGGTTTGGCTGTGTCCCCACCCAAATCTCATCTTGAATTGTAGCTCCCATAATTCCCACGTGTTGTGGGAGGGACCTGGTGCGAGATCAATGAACTATGGGGGCGGCTTCCACCATACTGTTCTTATAGTAGTAAGTCTCACATGATCTGACGGTTTTATAAGGAGAAACCCCTTTAGCTTGGTTCTCATTCTCTCTCTTGCCTGCTATCATGTAAGAGATGTCTTTTGCCTTCTGTCATGATTGTGAGGCCTCTCCAGCCACATGGAACTGTGAGTCTATTAAATGTCTTTTTCTTTATAATTTACCCAGTCTTAGGTACGTCTTTATCAGCAGCATGAAAATGGACTAATACAACAATCTTTACCTTCATATTGAACACATGTATTATAAAAAAGGTAAGACACATGAAAGCATGAGGAAATACATATATTACATGTAACACACAAAAATACGATCTTCCTAATATATAAAAACAGCTCTAAATCAGTGAGAAAAAGACAATCCAATAGAAAAATGTCATATGAGCAAGTTAACTGACAAACTTTAAATTCACATAGGTATTTTCAAAATTACCCATGATAAAAGTAATGCAAGTAAAAATAATGCATTGCCTTGTCAAACTTAAAAAAATATATATTTAAAATATACAGTGTCAGAAAAGTTGTGAGGAAAGTAACACTCTCATTTACTCTTGAGTGTAAGCCGATTTAAACTTTTTGGAGAACAATTTGACAGGATTTACCAACATTTAGCATTGTGAGTAAAAGTTTAATAAAACCCATTCACTTCTGCAGGAAGAGTGCACCTTGTGTTCAGTTAAATCTATAGCTCTCTTTCATTGGAAATGCTATAAAGGTAAAACATCAGGAGTGTTTTCAAGCCAATCTGCTCATTGTAAAAATAGCTCTCATTGATGAAATGCCTCTAGATTGGTAGAACTATAGATAGTGAGAAGCCATCTGCATGTTGTAACTCTCCTTGAAGGAAAACATCTGACTCTGATCCTGGCAAACTGGGTTTCCTATCTTAGATTCTTATAAGGAATAGGATACTAAGTGATATGGTTTGGCTGTGTCCCCACCCAAAATCTCATCTTGATTGTAATCCCCATAATCCCCACATGTCAAAGAGAGACCAGGTGGAGGTAATTTAATCATGTTGATCTCATGATGGTGAGTTCTCACAAGATCTGATTTCTTTGTTTTTGTTTGTTTTGTTTTGTTTTTTTTTTCTTTTGCAATCTCACTGTCACCCAGGCTGGAGTGCAGTGGCCAAATCTTGGCTCACTGCAACATCCACCTCCCGGGTTCAAGTGATTCTCCTGCCTCAGTCTCCTGAGTAGGTGGGACTACAGGCACACGTCACCATGCCCGGCTAATTTTTGTATTTTTAGTAGAGATGGGGTTTCACCATGTTGGCCAGGCTGGTCTCGAACTCCTGACCTAGTGATCTGCCCGCCTCGGCCTTCCAAAGTACTGGGATTACAGGCATGAGCCACCGCACCGGGCTGATATCTGATGGTTTTATAAGTGTGTGCTACTTCCTCCTGCATTATCTTCTTTGTGCTGCTTTGTGAAGAAGGTACCTTGTTTCTTTTTTCCCTTCTGCCATGATTGTAAGTTTTCTGAGGCCTCTCCAGCCATGCTGAACTGTGAGTCAATTAACCCTCTTTTGGTTATAAATTACCCAGTCTTCGGCAGTTCTTTATATCACTGTGAAAACGGACTAATACACTAAGTGTGACCCATAGTAATCTTGTAAGTCTGAAAGTTTAGAGAGGCCTATTCACATGGAACAATTAATCTAAAGTTCTGCTCAGGAAAATAATTAATAGTGTGAAGAGAAAATATATGGAGTGTGGGAAAAAGTATTTTGCAAGCCATACATCTGATGAAACGATAATATGCAAAATATGTCAGAGCTCAAACAACTCAACAGCAAGAAAATTAAAAACCCAAACAAAAAATGGGCAAGAGACCTGAATAGACACTTCTCAAAAGAAGACATACAAATGGCCAGCAGATAGATGAAAAAATGTTCAACATCACCAGTCATTACGGGAATGCAAGTTAAAACCACAATGACATATCATCTGACACCTTTAAGGGTAAGTATTATCAAAAAGACAAAAGATAACAAGTGTTGGTGAGAATGTGGAGGAAAGGAGTCCCTTGTACACTGTTCATGGGAATGGAAATTAGTACAGCCTTTATGGAAAACTGTATGAAGTTTCAAAAAAAAAACTAACTAAAAATGAAATGACTGTATTATTTAGCAATCCCACTTCTGGTTTTTTACATAGTACATTTGAAATCAGATTGTCAAAGAAATGTCTGCACTCCCATGTTCATCACAACACTATTTACAATAGCACGTGAACCAGCCAATAGCCAAGGAGTGTTCATCGACAAGTGAATATATAAAGAAAAGGCATATATATATATATACACAATGGAATACTATGCAGCCTTAAAAGAAGAAAATTCCACAACTTGTGGCAACATAGCTACAATTAGAAAATATTATGCTAAGTGAAATAAGCCAGGTACAGAAAGACAAATACTCATGTTTTCACATATAGATGGAATGTAAAACAAACTCATAGAAGCAGGGAGTAGAATGGTGGTTATAGGGTGAGGGAATGAGGAGATGATAGTCAAAAAGTACAAAATTTCAATCAGACAGAAGAAAACCTGTTTTTAATTCTATTACACAACATGGTAAAAATACAGTTAATAATAGAATGTTATACATTTCAAAATTGCTAAGAAGGTAAATTTCTTTCTTTCTTTTTTTTTTTTTTTTTTTTAAGACAGAGTCTCACTGTGTTTCCCAAGCTAGAGTGCAGTGGCGTGATCTCAGCTCACTGCAAGCTCCACCTCCCGAGTTCACGCCATTCTCCGGCCTCAGTCTCCTGAGTAGCTGGGACTACAAGTGCCCGCTACCACACCAGGCTAATTTTTTTTTGTATTTTTAGTAGAGATGGAATTTCACTGTGTTAGCCAGGATGGTCTCGATCTCTTAACCTCGTGATCTGCCCGCCTCAGTCTCCCAAAGTGCTGGGATTACAGACGTGAGCCACCACGTCTGGCCTAAATGTTTTCATTACCACAAAAAAATTTAGGTATTCGACATGATTACTATGTTAACTAGCTTGATTTAATTATTCCATGTTGTTTTCATGAAGCATAACATGACTTTGTACCTCATAAATTGATGTAATTATAAATTGTCAATTTATAATAAAAAAGACCTCTGGTGGGCACTGGAACTTGCGTAAGTCACTTAAATTTGTTTAACATAAATAAAAATACCAACATACACATAGTAATATATTCTTATTATAAATATAAAGGTATTATAAACATCCAGAAACAGCAGAGCTGATAATTATATTTTTATTACCTATGCCATGTAATATTTTCTACACTCTAAATAGAATGAGGTAGACTTGTTTTACCAAAATGGGAAGAGTCCCATGTTATCCTGTTGATTGAAAAGAATACCCTGCAAAACAATATGCATTACTTTTGATATGTGTATATATTTTTCATTCTCTTTTAGGACCTAGGAAGTTCTGAGCACTGACTGGTTTGACTGGTCCCCTAACCACATTTTTCATCTATGAATTTCAATCTTTCAGGAAACTAGACCTTGCTCTTCTACTCCTACCTCATGTGTATGTCTTTCTAAAAATGACTTAACTAATATAATCTTGGAGAAACTCTACTGATGATATGTATTCTGTCACTCACAAATGAATCTCTCAGTCAGCTGTGGCTACACATTATGACAGTTAGCGACCTTTTAAAAAAATACCAATACTAATGTCAGCAAGATAGTTACATAGGAGGTCTCCAACCCTCATCCCCCTACAGAACCAATGATTTGGTAACCATCCAAAGACAAAAATGCCTTTCTGGGAGCTTTGCACTCCAGGTAAATGGTTATCTCTGGTATGAAGAATGGAAAACAAAACGATTAAATACAATTACAATTTGTTGGAGATAAGCAATATAAAAAGTATAAATTATTGACATTGAAAAATCAAAATGTAGGGGAGAGTGGAGTTAAAGTGTAGTTTTCTCAGTTGTCTTTCTTTGCAATCACACAACTTTTTCCAGTCTAAAATAACTTATAATTATAGAATGTTTTTGTGAGCCTCGTGGTATCCACAAGACAAAAATCTACAATACACTAAACATAAAAAACCAAAGAATCAAAACATACTACTAGAGGAAATCACTTAACCACAGAGGAAGACTATATGAGAGGAAGACTATATGAGAGGAAAATCCACAGAGGAAGACTATATGAGAGAAAAAAAAAAGTAACTAGAAGACAGGTAACAAAATCACATCAGTAAACCCTCACCTACCAACAATGACCTTGACTGTAAAAGGATTGAATTATCTAATTAAAAGACATAGAGTGGAAAAAAATGAATTTTAAAAAGTCCCAACTATATGCTGACTACAAGAAACTCATTTCATATGAAAAGATATGTATATGCTAAAAGTGAAGGGATGGAAAAATTATTCTATGCAAATGCAAACCAAAACAGAGCAGGAGTAGTTGTACTTGCATCAGATAAGATGGACTTTAAGCAAAAACTGCCAAAAGGGATAATGAAGGCCATTACATAATAATAAAGGGATCAATGCAGCAAAAGGATGTAACAATTATAAATATATGTATACCCAACATCAGAGCACCTAAATCTATGAAGCAAATATTAATAGATGTAAAGGAAGAGATAGACTACAATACAATAACAGATGAGGACTTCAACACCACAACTTCAGCAATGGAAAGATCATCTAGACAAAAAAAAAAAAAAAATCAAGAATGAAACATCAGGGTAAAACTTCACTCTAGAATAAAGGGACGTGAAAGTTATTTACAAGACCTTCTATCCAACAGCTTCAGAATACACATTCTTCTTAACTACCCATGGAACGTTCTGCAGAATAGATTGTACATTAGGCCACAAATCAAGTCTTAGCAAATTAAAAAAGATAAAGCTATCAAATATGTTTCCTGAACATAATGGAATTAAACTAGAAATCAGTAAGTGGGAATACTTTGTAAACTAAAATATATGGAATTAAATTATACACTCCAGAAAATGCAAAGGATTAATGATGGCGTTTAAAAGAAAATATATAAATGTATTGAGACAAATGAAAATAGAAACATAGCATACTCAAACCTATGATATAGCAAAAGCAGTGCTAACGGGAAAGTTTGTAGCATCAACAAATGAGAAATATCTCAAATAAACTACCCAACGTTACACCTCAAGACATTGGAAAAATGCCCAAAATTAGTAGAAGAAAATTAGTAATAATAGATTATAGTAGAAATAAAGAAAATAGAGACTGTAATGGTACAAAAGAGCAATCAAATGAAGACTTAGGTTTTAAAAATATTAACATAATTGACAAACCTTTAACTAAACTAAGAAAAAAAAGAGATGACCCAAATAAATTCAGATGAAAAAGAAGACATTGCAACTGTAACTACAAAAACACAAAAGATCACTAGAGACTGTTATGAACACTTAGCTGTATGACAAAAAATTAGGAAACTTAAAAGAAATTGGTAAATTCCTGGACACATACAACCTACCATGATTGAATGAAGAAAAAATAGAACACCCACCCAAACAGACCAATAATAAGTAAAAAGAATAAGTAATAAAAAGTCTCCCATCAAAGAAAAGCCCAGTACCTGATGGCTACATTGCAAAATTCTAAAAAACATTTAAAGAACTAATGTCAATTCTTCTCAAGCTATTCAGAAGGAAGGAAAGAAGGAAGGAAGGAAGGAAGGAAGGAAGGAAGGAAGGAAGGAAGGAAGGAAGGAAGGAGGGAGGGAGGGAGGGAGGGAGGGAGGGAGGCAGGGAAGGAAGGAAGGAAGGAAGGAAGGAAGGAAGGAAGGAAGGAAGGAAGGAAGGAAGGAAGGAAGGAAGGAAGGAAGGAAAAATGAATTGAAGTGAATTCTTCCAAACTCATTCTATGAGGCCAGTACTACTCCAACACCAAAACCAGACAAGGATACAAACGAAAAACGAAAGCTATAGGCCAATATCCCTAATGAACATAGATGCAAAAATCCTCAATAAAATACTAGCAACTTGAATCTAACAGCATATCAAAAAGATTATTCACCACAAGGTTCAAGGATGGTTCAATATACAAAATTTATAAACATGATATATCACATTAACAGAATGAAGAACAAAGCCAGATGATTATACCAATAGACACAGTAAAAACATTCCATAAACTTCTATATCCCTTTGTGATAAAAACTCTAAACAAATTAGTTGTAGAAGGAACATACCTCTACACAATAAAGGCCATACATAACAAACCCATACCTAATATATTGAATGGGGAAAAGTTGAAAGTTTTTTCTCTAAAATCTGCAACTAGACAAGGATGCACACTTTGACCACTTCTATTCACTATAGTACTGGAAGTCCTAGCTACAGCAGTTACAGCAGAGAAAGCAATAAAGGACATCCAAACAGGAAAGGGGAAAGTCAAATTTTATGTTTGCAGATAATGTGATATTATATCTAGAAAACCCTACAGATACACCAAAACATGTTAGAACTAATAAGTCCAGTCAAGTTGCAGCATACAGAATCAACATACAAACATTTATGCCATTTCTATATGCCAACAGCAAACTCTGAAAATGAAATCAAGAAAGAAATTCCATTTACAATGACTACAAAAAAAAAAAAAATGCTTAGGAGTAGATTTAACCAAGGAAGTTAAATGATCTCCACACTAAAAACTGAAACATTGATAAAAGAAATTGAGAACACTAATAAGTGAAAATATATCCTTTATTTACCTATTGGAAGAATATTCATAACATGTCCATACTACCCAACGTAGTCTACAGATTCAATGTAATCTCTATCAAAATACCAATGACATTCTTCACAGAAATAGAAAAAAAATCCACAATTTTTTATGGAACCACTAAAGACCCAGATAGTCAAAACAATCTTGATCAAAAAAGAATAAAACTAGAAGCATTACACTCACTACTTGACTTAAAAGTATACTACAAAGCAGTAGTAACCCAAGCAGCAAGGTATTGTCATAAAGACAGACACACCGACCAATGGAACAGAACAGGGAAACTGGAAATAAATCCACTCATTTACAACAAATTAACTTTCAACAAAGGCACCGAGAACACAGAATGGGGAAAGGGCAGTATCTTTCATAAATGTGATGGGAAAACTGAATGTCCACATGCCAAGAATGAAACTAGACATCTCTCTCTACTTACAAAAATTGACTCAAGATAGATTAAAGATTACATGTAGACCTGAATCTATGAAAGAAACAGACTAGAATAAAACAGGAGAAATGCTTCATGACATTGGTGTGAGCAAGGGTTTTTTTTTTGTTTTGTTTTTTGTTTTTAAATAAGACCTCAAAATTATAGGTAACAAAAGTAAAAATAGTCAAATGGGATTTATATCAAACTAGATAGTGTCTGGACAATAAAAATAAGAACCTATAGAAAGGGAGAAAATATTCACAAACTATGCATCTGACAGATAGCTACTAACCAGAATATATCAGAAGCATCAACGACTCAATAACAAAAGAACAAATAATCTAAAGAATGGGCAGACGATCTGAATAGACATTTATCAAAAATAAAACATATGAATAGCCAACAGGTATATTTGAAAATGCTCAACATCACTAATCAGAAATATGCAAATCACAACCACAGTGAGATACCATGTCACCCCAGTTAGAATGGCTATTATCAATAAGACAAAAAATAACAATTGCTGGTGAGGATGTGGACAAAGGGGGAACTTTTATACACTGCTGATCACTATGTAAATTATTACATCCATTATGGACAACAGTATGGAGTTTCCTTAAAAAATTAAAAATAGAACTACCACATGATCCAACAATCCCACTACTGGGGATACATCTAAAGAAATAAGATCAGCATGTCAAAGATATATCTGCACTGTCATATTTACTGTAGAACTCTTCACTATTAGCCAAGATATAAAATCATTCTAAATGCCCATCCATAGATGAACAAAAAAAGTGACATATATACACAATGCAATACCTTGCATATACAGTGCATATATATGCAAGGAATATATACACATTCAGCCACATAAAATAAAATCCTGTCATTTGAGACAACATGGATGAACCTAGAGCACTTTATGTTAAGTCAAGCCAAGCACAGAAGGAAGATCTCACTCATATGTAGAATCTAAAAAAAAGTTGGTATCACAGCAGTAGAGGGAGAATAGTGGTTACTAGAGACTGTGGATGGGAAAAAGAAGGAGGAAATGGGGACAGGTTGGTCAACACGTAAAATGTTACAGTTAGGGAAAAGAAAAATTCTGGTACTCCATTGCACAGTAGGGTGACTATAGTTAACAATAATGTATATTTCAAAATAGCTAGAAAAGAGAAGTTTGGGTCTTTCATTACAAAGAGATGGCAACTCTTTGAAGTGATGGATATTTCAATTACCTCGATTTGATCATCACAGAATGTATAGATGTAACATTTCACTGTACCCCATAAATATGTACCATTATTATGTCTACCAACATCTACCAAAACAAAGTCAATAATAAATAGAAAGCCTTCATACAACAATAAAAAATAAGGGTATTAAATCAGTAGTAGAAAACTTCCCAAAAAAGAAAAGCCCAGGACCGGACAGCTTTATGGACAAATTCTACTAAACATTCCAAGAATAATTAATACCAATACTTCTTAAACTCTTCCAAAAAAATAGAAGAGGAGGAAACACTTCCAAGTTCATTTTGTGAGAGCAGAATAGGTCAGAAAGAGAGCCACGCAAATATGTCCAACATGTTTTAGAGCATATTTTTGGCGAAGGTGCAAAAGCAAGTCAATGGAGGAAAGACAGCCTTTTCAACAAATGATATCGAAGGAATTGGATATCCACAAGCCACAAAAATAAACCCTGACCTAAACTTCACACCACATACTCACATTACATCAAAGTGAACCATAAAAATCAGAAAACTGTTGGAAGAAAAAGAGGAATAACTCTAGGACCTAGGAATAAGCAAAGAGTTACTAGACTTGATACAAAAACATGATCTTTAAAAGGACAACCTGATAAACAACTTCATCAAAATTAAAAACTTTCACTCTACATATGACCCTTTCAAGAGGTTGAAAAGACAAGATATCAGCTGGGAGGAAATATTTGCAAACTACAAATACAATAGGGAATTGTGTCTAGAATAAAGAACTCTGAGAATGCAACAGTAAAAAGAAGAGAATCCAATTAGAAAATGTGAAAAAACATTTCTCTGAAGGGATGGCAAATAAGCACAAGAAAACAGATACAATATCTTGGCCAGGAGTGGTCACTAGGATTACACTTGTAATCCTAGCATTTTGGGAGGCCAAGGCAGCACTTGAAGCCAGGAGTTCTAGATCAGCCTAGCAAACATGGTGAAACCTGTTCTCCCCATATCTACTACAAATACAAAAAAATTAGCCAGGTGTGGTAGCACACACTTGTAATTCCAGCTACTCGGGAGGCTGAGGTAAGAGAATGTTTGAACCTGGGAGGTAGAGGTTTCAGTGAACCAAGATCCCCCCTCCTGCCACTGCGCTCCAGTCTCGGGCAAAAGAGACCCTGTCTCAAAAAAACATAAGAAAAGAAATACAGTATCTTTTAGTCATTAGGAAAATGCAAACTGAAACACAATGAGATATCAATACACACCTATCGAAATGGCTAATTAATGACAACCCTAAATGCTGGAAAGAATTCAGACAAACTTGATCAACTGTACATTGCTGGTGGGAATGTAATATGGTACAGCCAAACTGAAAAACAATTTGGTAGTTTCTTATAAACCTAAACATGCAACTACCAGCAATTACACACTTGTGCAATTTATTTCATTAGAAATGAAGACATATTCATACAAAAGTCTGTGCACAAATGATCATAGCAGCTTTGCTTGTGATAGTCCAAAACGAAAAATCCCAGATGTTCTTTAATGGGGGAATAATTTAAAATACTGTGGTACATTTGTACCATGGAATACTATTCACCAATAAAAAGGAACAAACTCTTGATACACACAACTTGGATAAAGCTCCAGTAAACTGTGCTGAGTGAAAAAAAATCCGATTTTTACATACATTATTATACCATTTATATTGCATTCTTGAAATGGCAAGATTAGAAAGCTCAGGAACAGATTGGTAGCTGCCAAGGGTCTCCAGGGGAAGAAAGGAGGTGGCTATGACTATAAAAGGCTAGCATAAGGGATCTTTGTGATGAACTGTTCTGTATCTTGACCATGGTGGATGTCACACAAATCTACGTATGTAAATGCGTGCACCCACACACACACACACACACACGCAGAGTGCGTGTAAAATTGGAGTGGTGTGAATAAGGATATAATACATAAATTTTATGAATGACAATTTCCTGGTTATACTCTACTTATGCAAGATGTTACGAATGACAGAAACAGGGGGAAGGGTATATGAAATTTCTGTGTATTGTATCTGACAACTGCATGTTAATCTACCATTACCTCAAAATAAACTTAACAATAACAATCCAAAGCTTCATGCCAGAGACTCTAATTTATTTTGTCTGTGATGAAGCTCAAGGAATCGAAGGAATCAATATTTTTTTTTTTATAACTTTTATTTTAAGTTCAGGGGTACAAGTTTGTTACATAGGTAAACTTGTGTCATGGGGGTTTGGTATACAGATTATTTCCCCATCCATGTATTAAGCCTAGTTCCCATTAGTTTTTTCTGGTCCTCTTCCTCTTCCTACCCTCCACCCGCTGATAGGCCCCAGTATGTGTTGTTCCCCTCTGCGTGTCCATGTGCTCTTATCATTTAGCTCCTACTTGTAAGTAAGAAGATTCTGTATTTGGTTTTCTGTTCTTGTTAGTTTTCTAAGGATAATAGCCTCCAACTCCATCCATGTCCCTGCAAAGGACATGATCTTATTCTTTTTATGGCTGCATAGTTTCCATGGTATTAAAAAAAAAGCCCTTAAATCAGAGCTGTGTGAATCTCAAGTTGAGGACTATTGCTAGATGCTATCCCTACTATTCAGACTGAACATGTCTGCATTTCATCTGTATTTCCTGTCTTTTAAACACTGTGGTTATTCTTTTTGGATTCACTCTCCAAAAATTCACTCTCACTTTTTGGATTCATTTCTCTCTCTCTCTTTCTTCCTCTCTCTGCTTTAGACTGAGCTGGTATTCAGTCCCAGCCTACATTACTCAAAGCTTCATATTGTTATAACATACATTGCAACATTGAGTTCAATACTATTGTAATATAATTGTATTAATATTTTAATAAATTATGTAAAAGCTGCCAACAAATACAATTTAACAAAAATAAGCTTATAAATATTTCGATATCAGAATTTCAGAGATATTTACAATTACTGTTTTTAGATTTGTTTTGTTTTCACCACTTTCATGTACTAGAAACAACGTAAGTTTAGCCTCAATTCAGAAGGCATTTTAACTTAGAATGTCAATACAGTTTTTATGTGTTTTTAATTGTTCTTTCTGCAACAGATTAGCTCATTACTGTAGACACCAGCAAACCCTGTCAGCAAAGAAAATGGCAAATCAAAATGATAAAAGAGAGGTTAAGTCTCATTTGGAATATAGTACAGTTGTAATGAAAATACATGTACATATTTACACACACAGAGAGAGCTCATACTTTCAGCTCACTTGTTTTGAACAACTCCTGATTAAATAAAATTCCATGACAGCTAGAAAGTCTGTCTTACAGTGCCTATTGCAGTCAAATCAGATTTGAGTTATAAGTGAAAACAATTAGAATTTCACCTCCTCCTATGTGTTATTTTCTAGGGAACAGGCATTCTGAAATAAAGATTCTGTCAGAAGCAGCTGACAATTATGGGTTATAATTGAAACCCACACAACTTCTTTGTTATAGTTACTTTATAGTTACTTTAAATCATAGTTTAAAGTTAGTTTAACTTTAAATAACTAGTAAATAAGTAACAGTTATTTTAAAACATAGTGTTTCTCTGGCTAGAGACCTAACACAGGATGTTGGAGAGAATTTGTTTTTTCATGATGTGACATTTAAATACTTTTGTGAATAGTGATGATCATTACTAACCATCATGACTGCCAGTATTTTCTTACTGCAACCTCTTCCAAAGAAGTTTGTGGTACATTTCATGTGAGCCAAGTATAGCTAATGATCTCAGTAGTAATTGATGCCTTGGGTGATTACCCTTTCCCTGACTGCTAAGTAGGCTAAATGGCTAGGTAGCCATAATTACATTGCTGTGATGATTGCTGCAACCCTGAACTGAAAGCCAGCCGTGGCCACCACATAGCAAATACTCTTTTTTTCATGATCATATGATTTATTGTCCTGTATCTGAAGCTCAGCCTTGCAATTTTTTCATTTAATAGCATGGGTAAATGAATCATAGGACTTACTGAAAAAGAAGAGTATTTAAATGATTGAATGGTATAAGAATCAAAGGTAACTGACAGTATTGCCAGTATTGTGATTTTTTAAGAACATACGCATTTGTTTTCTAAAAAATAACATTTTCTCATGATAGTTTTGGGAGATTTTCTCATGGAGCTCTTTTTCCCATTCATGTACTCAAACTCCAGCTAGGAGTCTCTGATTCTCAGTTTTAAAAGACTTGATTTCCTGTGGGCTACAACAACCCTCACCAACAGACCAATCTCACCCTTGGATGATACTTAAACAACTTCACTCAACAGCCTGGCCCTCGAGATCTCGTTATCCTAGCTGAATCCATTTGTTTCTTTTCAGACTTCATTTCCACTGGAATAATCAAAATTCCATAGGTTTTCCTTCCTTTTTAGTCTCTGTAAGTCCCACGTTGTTTCTCCCGCACCTTTTCAGGGAGGAAGGTGTATCTCATGCTCCACTAGAGAAAGACAGGCTGGAGGTGTCCCTCTCTCCTTGGTTCTAGCTTGAGAGCTACATGCTTGAAAAGAGCCCTTTGGGGCCATAGGCATGTAGAAAGGGGTTTAATGTTTCCCGGCACTCTCCTTTGATAACTTTTCTCCTTCTGAGATAGCATTTTATTTGGCAAACCTTTGAACAATTTGAGCCTTGAGGCCTTTCTGTTTCAGCTCAACCTTTTCTCCTAAGCAATAAAAGAATTCAGGGAGCAGCCAAGAAAAAGAAAGTCAGAAGTTAGCTGACTGAAAGCCTAGACCCAGATTTAAGGACACTTTTCTAGACTGTCCTAGGACTGAGCTGGCCTTGTTTATGTCAGCATCTCCCCATTTTCTCTGGTGCCACTTAGCTGTGTCCTCAAACTCTGGTGTATCTAAGAGTCACCTCAGACTCTTATTTACCAGGTCAGTTTCTGAGCCCCACCCTCAGATTCCAATTCAGCCTGGCTATTGCACAGGCATCTTAACCTAGGACTCAGCAAAGAACTGTCAGATTTGATGGCAAAAAAAAAAAAAAAAAAAAAAATCCATAAAAGGAGTAAATGTGGTCAACAGAGCCCATGTCTTTAATTTCCTGGTAAAGATAATAGGGTTGGCTCATGACTGTGGTCAATAACTTGTGAAGAGTAGAAAATCCTGAGTACAGCTCAATCTCTTACATAATTGCATCTTCTCTTAACAAGTAGAGCAGAATCTCCTTCTCGCAGGCCCCTCTATTCAAAAATTTACCATCTGAAATAGATTGTTATCTCTCATTCCTAACTATTCAGAGGAAAAAAAGGAATTGGCCTTTATTGAAATAATTACTTTATCTTATCTGTAAAGCGCCATTTTTCTAGCACTAGGATTGTATGATGCGAAGTAGAGGTTGAGATTCATTTTAATTCTTGTCAACATTTCATCACTCTGTTAACAAGTTTTATTTCTCCATTGGAATTATTCAACTCCTTTGTTGAAAATTAAATGATTGTGTGAGTGGAGCTCTTTTTGAGCTCTTCTGTTCCACTGATCTATTTGTCATTCCTTGTCCCAGTACCGTGTTGTATTGATTATTCTGGCTTAATAGTAATTCCTGAAATCAGCTAATGGGAGTCTTCTAGTTTTTTTCTCTTTTTTAAGAATTCTAGGTTCTTTGAATTTCTATATTAATTTCAGAATAAGCTTGTCAAATTCTATAAAAAAACAAAAACAAAACCTGTTGGAATTATTAAAAATATGTTGATTTTATATACTAATTTGGAGACAACCTAAAATAAAGAGAGATACAGACTCTCCCCAAAAAGTTTATTCAGGAATATGCAGGAGATTGGAATACAGGATATGTATGCTACGATGAATCATAGGCATATCTGGAGCTATTAGGATAAGGGGAAACTTTTAAAGACAAAGAGGAGAGGTCCATGTAAGCTATTCTGAAACAAAAATCACTGGTCACATAGGTTTGTTGAAGGAGCCATTGCTAACTCACTGGTGGAGACAGCCATTGCTACGCAAGTGTATTTGTAGGAGTGGCTTATCTGGAACACTATAATTTTGAGGGATTTCTTGTGATAAGCCCTGTTACAGACATATGTGTAGGACCTTTATAATGAGCAGGATGCATAGAACATGCAGAACATCTGATAATTTCTTAGTTTTCAGATGGTTCTTTTGATACATTTCATATCAGACATAGGAGTATGAGATCCCCTCCTTCATGACTCCTGGCTTACTTTGGGTCTAGTGTAAGCCATTGCATCTTGGCATCAGTGACTTTTACCTTTCCCCCTTTATATTAAGATCTTTCTCTGAAGGTATCACTGGTCAATTAACCTGCAGTTAGGATTTTACTGTCTCTCGACGCCACGATAGACCTTCCTTATTGGTCTGGTCATATGCTAGGGAAGTAGCCAGCAATTATGAGTCAATGTCAAGAAGCTTTGAGCAAGAAGGTTTGCAAGTAGTGGTCCTTGTTAAATTTGTCTGGGGTTCACTGTTAAATTCAGTTTTGTCAGTTTCATAGTTGTTGCTTATTATTTTGACATGTTGGGCTAGCATTCTGCTAGGTGTTGTATTTCTGCAGAAATTTGACAGGCAAAAGGTAACAAAATTTAAAGAAAATAATACCAAGCAAAACCAAAAGGAATATAACAAATCCACAATGATTCTGAGTCAAGAGCCCAAACAACCAACAAATTAAAAGACCTTTGGAGACTGAGTGAGACCTATCACAGTCACCAAGTCTGTTTTCTTATCTTATGCAGTTGGGTCTCAATTTCCTCAGATGAACTGATCTAACTACAGCATATGGTATTAGCAGTGGTTACGGATACATCTTTGTTCAGCTAGTAGGTAGCAATTATATTATTTAGTACCCCATAACTAAATTAAATTAAAGCAAATATTGCTAACTCTATGAAAAGGGATCATTGGTGCAATTTGAACAAAAGTTGTGTGAGGGATATGTTTAAGTTACTTATTAGGTAGACTAAAGGCTCTCTTAGGATACATAAAGATTTGGGTTAGACGTTTTGTCAAGTTACCTGCAGAATCTGTTTGTGCAATTCTAATTACAAAATTATTTTTGGTATGAAGAAAGAAAAGAAAGAAGAAAGAATGAGAGAGAAAAAGAGAGAAAGGAAGAGGGAGAGAGGCAGCAAGGGAGGGAGGGAAGTAGGCATAAGCAAGGCAAAAATAAGAGAGGTAAGAGTTTCATGATAGAAGTATTGTCCTAATGCCTTGGGAAAAGCTGTCCACAGCCTGAAGCTGTCAACCTCTTGTTCTGGTTTGCAGTTTGAATGTCTACGGTTATGGCATCAGGGGGCTTGGTGAATTTTTATGTAGCCCACACATGAGGCACAATGTTTTCCTTTGAAATTTGCCTCAAGGAAATTTGCCATCAAGTCATCCAGCTTCAGCTTATAGGGTTTTAGGAACAAAGCAATTCTTATTCCTGGTGGGAGACTTGCAGCCAGATATTGTGGGAAGCTAGAATAATTTAAGATCTAGTCCTGTAACTGCAGTTTAATAAATCAAACAAATTTCAATATTTTTCTTTTAAAAGAGCAAAAATCCTAAAGCCCAGGATAGAAGCAAAGAAAAAGTCCAAGGTTAAAACATAGTTTCTATTGCTTTAAACATTTCATAAAGACAACACAAACCTGTATAACCAGCAAACCCAGGCAAAAGTGTCTGCACTACGTTTAATGCCAACAATTCTGAAGGCATTCTTAGTTTACAAATTTTCACACTAGATTTAGTTGCCAAAGAATATTTCAGATTACATGAACTAAATGACACTTCAGTTAGTTTATATTTTTCTGATAAAATACTTGATTTAAACACTTATGGTAGGTTTCTTAAAGTCAATTAAAAAGAGCTCTTCACAAATTCTGGAGATATCATTAAAATATCTTTAAATTCTTTTAAAATATCAGGTTCAGCCAGAACAAACAGCAGTATTTACAGCAGTATTGAACTCTTCAGGTGAAATGAGATAAAAACTTACATCTCAAAAGAATAAAACTTAGATCTATCTAAACATCATTATTAGTTGAGACAAAAAACAGGACATAAAAGTCCAGTTAAGATAGCTAGGAAAAACCATCTTAAACAAGGTAAGGTTTACTATATACATTTTAAACCAATGCCCTTTTTATTGTAAGAGATTCTAGTGACTTAGTCTTTCCTCTTTTACTGGTGTAGAGAGATAGACACCCTTGTAAATGAAGACTTTCTTTAAAGATGTAGTTTTTTTCCACAAAGATTCTCAAAATAACCAGTCAAATGTCAGAAATGTGTATCTGGAGACAGATTATTTTGGGTAAGTAGTCTTTTTAACTTAGCTTGTTTCTTAATTAGATATCTGAGTTAAGGGTGGGGTCCTTTAATGAAAAGGGCAAAAAAAAAAAACAACCAGTAGAAGCTTTCTGGAACATCCCTCCAAGCCCCCAACAATGCTGATGGTTAACAGAGATTACTATCAAAAGGTGGGCAGCCTGCTTTTTAATGTCCTGTTTGTTTGCACAAATGGCAACAGTTTTCTGGAAACTGCTATTTCAGGGGTTGCTTATTAAAGTAGGACCCTGGCGAAGGTCCAACAGTCATTCTAGGTTGTTGGTTGGCACGGAGCTGCTATAATCGCAACGCCATTTATTTGAAGCTTCTTCCCCCAACCCCTTGGCTGGAATGCGTAAGAAAAAACAAAACTTTCCATAAACCTTGAAGTCAGTAACAGATTCATCATTCTTTCATGAGGAGGTCTGGTTGTTTGAGCAATCAATGCAAGTAGGAAAACACTTTCAGAATAAATACATTTTATTATTGCCCTGAACTCAAGACTTTGGCCTAGGCGTAAGGGTGGTTAAAAAAAAATACAGTAAATGAATCTGAGAGTCAAACTTTTATAAATACTTATCAAGTTTTTTTGCATTTTTTCCTTTGGGGCATTCAAATAATCAAGTGAAAAAAATCAGCCTATTCAAAGTAAGCAGGGAAAGATAGAGAGATTAGAAGCCTTTATACACCAATCAAAAATACATCTAATTTTTTCTGAAGCATTTGGGATTCCTTCTAATTTTAAATGTACTTCTTAAAGTGCAGTGTTATTAATGTAGAATGTTCTACATAATGGTAATTATAATTTTAAATTTATTTATTGTATCTTCTCCATCAGTTTAAAAATACACACAAGCATGTGTGATTTACCACAAGTTTTAAACCAGGCATGCAGATCAAACCAAATATTGGATCAGGTGTGCAGACCACCCAAAAATTGAACCGAAAGAATACCCACCAGAAGGACAGTGCTCTTAAATCAGGAAAGACTTTCCAGGAAACACAAAAATTATTTTATAGGCCCAGAAGGGCAGCCTTATCCAGACTAGATCCTGAATAAGGTCCAGGAGCCCTACCAAAAATAGGAATTAATAAGGTATAATATTAATGTTATGCTGACTTCATTAAGTGAGTTGCTATGTATTCACCTCTCCTCTATTTTCTGACTGAGTTCTTGAAATTATTTCCTTAATATTTGACAGAATTCCAGAGTAACCCATCTGGGTCTGAATTATAGAAAGGTTTTTAATAATGAATTTAATGTCATTAATATATAAAGTTTCCTCGTCTATTAAATTGGGACAATAGTAGTATACCCCTTTTGTAGGTTTTTAGTCAAAATTGGTTGCTTTAATATTTATCCTGGCACATAGAAAGGATCAGGAGACAACCAAGAACTAAAGCTTCTATTAGTATTTTAATGCTTTCCATTCAAGGTTTGATGCATATAAATATTTTTAAAAATTGGCCAGCGTGGTGGCTCACATTGTAATCCCAAGCTTTGGGAGCTTGATGCAGGTGGATCATTTGAGGTCAAGAGTTCAAGATCAGCTTGGCCAACATGGTGAGACCCTGTCTATACTGAAAATACAAAAATTAGCCCAGAGTGGTGGTAGGCACCAGTAATCCAGCTATTTGGGAGGCTGAGGTAGGAGAATCACAGGAGAATTGCTTAAACCCGGGAGGCGTAGGTTGTACTGAGCCAATGATCAGGCCACTGTACTCCAGCCTAGGCGACAGAGTGAGACTCCATCTCAAAAAAAAAAAAAAGAAAACTCACGTTACATGGATTGATCATATATATGTATATTTTATATATATATATATATATTTATATATATATTTTTTCTTTCTTTTTTTTCTAGATGGAGTCATGCTCTGTCACCAGGCTGGAGCACAGTGGCATAATCTTGGCTCACTTCAACTTCCGCCTCCCAGGTTCAAGTGATTCTCCAGCCTCAGCCTCCCAAATAGCTGAGATTACAGGCATGTGTCACCCCGCCCAGATAATTTTTGTATTTTTTAGTAGAGATGGGCTTTCACCATGTTGGTCATGCTGGTCTCGAACTCCTGACCTCAGGTGATCCACCCGCCTTGGCCTCCCAAAGTGCTGGGATTACAGGAATGAGTTACCGCGCCCAGCCCATAGATTGATATACTTTTTAAGATACTGCATTTCTCATGTCATTTGATCTTTGTCATTATATATGATTTAACACAAGGATATCCCCATAATATGGTCTCTGTTAGTCGAAGATTTATAGCATATCTAATGCTTCTTTTTATGAAACATTAATATGAAATTCCTGGGTTAGAAGATGTGAACATATTTACACTTTTCATGTGAACCATTAAATTGCTTACTCAAAAGTTGCCCCCTTTTCCAAAATTTTTTACAGAAAACTTTTTCCAATGCAGGATTCTAATATAATTTTCACTATTGCCTATTTCATCAGTAAATTAAACTTTTTTAATTTTTAAATTACTAAACATAAGTGACATAGAACATTTTCCTCTTCTGTCACTATAATTGTGAATTATTTTTTCATTTGCCAACTTTCATATTTGTGAATTTTTGTACATGTTTATTCAGATGTTTACAAATATGTTAGAGTTTTACATATTGATATTTATACTCTAAGTTTATAATTTACTATTGGTTTTGTGTTTTTAACATACTGAAGTGTCCCCTCCCAGGTTTATCAAAGCATTTAATGATTACTTTGTGATTTCTTTTTCCTTTATGTTTCAAAACTTCATATGTATTCTTACTTAAATCCAACATCCAATTGTATTTTCTTTTCTTTTTTTTTTTTTTTTTTAAAGACGAGTCTCACTCTGTTGCCAGGCTGGAGTGCAGTGGCATGATCTTGGCTCACTGCAACCTCCAAACTCCCTGGTTCAAGTGATTCTCCTGCCTCAGCCTCCCGAATAGCTGGGATTACAGGCACATACCACCATGCCCAGCTAATTTTTTGTATTTTTAGTAGAGACGGGGTTTCACCATGTTGGCCAGGATGGTCTCGATCTCTTGACCTCGTGATCCGCCCACCTCAGGCTCCCAAAGTGCTGGGATTACAGGTGTGAGCCACCGTGCCCAGCCATATTTTCTTCTATTTTTATTGTATACTATTTTTTAATCATATAATTATTCAGTCCACTTGAGATTTAGATTTATGATAAAAAGAAAGAAAAAAACATTTTATCTTTCCTCACCTATTATTAAAAGGTAAGAAAATTGATTCCCAGAGAAGTTACCTGGCTTAGCCAGGGTCACACAACTAATAAGTAATAGAGCTGGGATTTTAACTCCTAACTCTCATATTCTAAAACCCATGCCCAATCTTCTGACAGGCATATTGCTCAATCACCAATTTTCAAATTTTTGGCCTTACTTTTGCAGTATAAACTTCTACATGAACATCTAAAGATCCTTTCGTGCTCTAAAATCTATTTACTGTTGTTCATTAATAGACTGTACATCTATGAAACAGACTACCCAGGATCTACCAACAGAGAGCGGAGGGAATTATAAGGTCATAGGCCTTCAGAACAAGTTAGAAAGTATTGTACGTTAAGCTCAGTGTCATAAAAGTAGTTAAGAGAGGGTCTATTTTTTTCCTAATGGTGTTGAAAAAAAATTTTTTTGAGACAGGCTCTCGCTCTGTAGCCCAGGCTGGAGTGCAGTGGCATGATCTTGGCTCGATGCAACCTCCACCTCCACCTCCACCTCGCAGGTTCAAGCAGTCCTCCTGCCTGAGTAGCTGGGACAAGGTGTATGCCACCATGCCTGGCTAAAAAAGGTATTTTTAAAATAACACTTGCTATTTATACCAAGAATGTTGTCAGGGTTGTGCTCACAGGGCACCATTAGATCCTTAGCTCACTATCTCTACAAATACTAAACTATAATGTCACAATCTATGCCTAATCCCAAGCAGTTTCTTACCTTGAAAGATCCAATTTAAATTCCATGAACACAAACCCTCCAGCTCTGTAAATATTCTTCTCTAACTCCTTCCTTCTATGACACTATTAAGACTCTACTATGGTGCTGTTCTCCCTTTCTTCAGTGAATTCTAATCTGCTTGGCTTATGGACAGGTTATCCAGTGGTATTTGGGGGAGTTTGATACTGTCAGAAAACTGGTGGGTTTTTGGGGGGGGGTTTTGTTTGTTTGTTTGTTTTTAGGTAGAAGAGCTAATCCATGGTTTGTTATGAGGAGAAACTCTTCTGTTCAACTACAGTTTATTTTTATTTCCGCTGGGCTCAGGTCATACATAGAAAATAATCTGGCTAAAAGGGAGAAGCAGTTACCAATGCTCTCAAAATGCACAATGACAATCTGAAGAGGAAAAGAGAAGAACATTTTATCTATGACTATCTTGAAATCTATGTGAAACTCACAGTCAGTAGCAAAGTTTTCTCATCAGGTAGATTACTTGTGCCTTTGAAAAACTACATAAACTGTTTAATTATTGAAAGACATATAAATTAAAGTAATACACCATTCACTCATTTAATTTATAAAGAAGATAATGCATAAACACATCCTCCCAAAAGTGGGGATTATCTTTAGCATGATTAAATATTAACACAATGCCAGAAGACTAAAGTAGAAGATGGATGGGCTTAAAGTAACATAACATAAATACTTTGAATAATAAAATATTTGTAAATACTTACTAAGGAGGTGGACAAAGATGGGGGGTATAAAGAGAGCAATCTGTCCCAAAGGGAAGGAATATTTTTTCACTAGCGGTTTTTAGAATTGCCAGCACATGGTGATAATGGAAAGCAAGCCAACTTTATCTGGCTCTGAGTTTTATAATTGCTTTTAGAATCTTTGTGGAAAATCCACAGCTTTGTTGTCTGCACTGGGGCTCAGCAGGATAGTCATAGCCTCATGGATTATATTAATTTTAGTATTACTTATGGTTAATATTTTAAATTTTTAAAATTTAGGAACTGTTGTCCTGTGCAGTTAAAAAATTGCTATAATAAATAAGGTGATTTAATCATTTAAGATTATGATGCAAAGTTGATTTATAAAACATTACCAAATTATAGCTGTATGGGTGCTCAGAAAATATAGATTCATACACACATAGATATACACATGTTAGGGTTCAGCAGGCAAAGTATAAACCACAGGCATTTCTTTAATATGATAGAAGATACTTAGAAGTAGTCCATGAGTTACTCAGTATTGGGCTTTGGGTATAGGATAAAAAAGAAAGGTTGGATTACTTATTTACCATTAATATAATACATAACATTTAGTAAATATTTGCCATGTTCTGGACATTACTAAGCCTCTTTCATGGGTTATCACATTCTAATGTCTTCACAACCCACTGAAGAAAGAATACAATCATTCTCCAAGAAGTATAGTAAGTTGTCCAAGATCATACTGGTAGAATATAGTGGATCTCTTACTTAGCCCCAGGAGTTTAACTACAAAGCCATTGCCCCTAACTGCTACACTGCACTGCTCCTCAGTTTAGACAACTCTTCTCACTAAAGGGTCTAACTTATTCACTTATTCACTAAAGGGTCTAACTTATTATGTGGGAATGTTAATTTTTACATATGTAAAACTTTCTCCATTAGAGCAGAGTGGTTATTCACTGATTCACTAATTCAGTAATTATTTACTGAGACCTATTTCTGATTGAAAATGTATTCAAAATATGAAGATGAGGGATAATATTTCCAAAATATGTTAAATGTTATAATGGGTAGATGCTACAAGAAAAAGAACAAAAGGGGAAGAAGCAACTACTGAAAATTCAATGAGATAGCAAAGTCATCAAAAGGAATCAAAGCTTGAGTTGAACCCTGAAGAACATATTAACAGTTAAACAGCTGGATGACAGTGAGGAGAAGGAAAAGGGAGGAAGCAACAATTCAGCCAGGAAAACCAGTACAAAGGTGAATGGGAGAGGATAGAGTTTAGGAGAGGAAAAAGAGCATGCCATTACTATCAGAACACAGGGTGAAGTATTGGGACAGGTAGGCAAAAGCCAGGGTATCAAGAATATTCTATATCACCCTGAGTAGTTTAGACTTTATTCTGGAGTGGACAGCAATTCAATGAAAATTTTTCATAAATGGAATGTCACTATCATAACTTCATATTAAAACTTAATCCTAGTAACAGTACAGATTTCAGATGGGAACTGGTGAGGTGGAGAGCAGGCTAGATTCAGGAATATCAGTAATGTGACCACAACAATAATCTAGAAGAAATACCAAGTTCATGAACAAAAGTGATGACATGAGGGATGGAGAGGAAACAGATGAATAAGATAGGGTAAAATATAAATGGCTTGGGATTTTATTCTAGAAAGCAGTACAGGTTGAGCAGACAAACAGAGATGTCCAACTGACACCTGAATTTCCAGCTTGGACACCTGAATGGTAGTTTAATCCTCTAGAGTGGCTTCACCATATTTATAGCCCCTTCATAGGGTCTTATACAATATGCACAACCATAAATCATGATCCAGATGGCATTTTCCATTCTAGGAGGCTGTGTTCCATGTCTTATACTCTTTTCCAGGATTTGAGTAGAAGCAAATAAAAGTAATGACTCTTCTCTCTCTGATAACAGAAATGCATTTCTAAACCTTCCCTTTTTAAAATTCAAATAAAAGTATATCTTTTTAAACCCCAATAGATATGGTTTGACTTTGTCCCCACCCAAATCTCACCTTGAACTGTAGTTCCCATAATCCCCATGTGTGATGGGAGGGGCCCGGTGGGAGGTAATTGAATCATGGGGGTGGTTACCCTCATGCTGTTCTCATGATAGTGAATTCTCACAAGAGCCGATGGTTTTTTCATGGGCTTTTCACTCACTTTGCTCCCATTTGTCTTTGCTGCCACCATGTGAAGAAGGATGTGTTTGCTTTCCCTTTCACCATGATAGTAAGTTTCCTGAGGCCTCCCCAGCCCTGCGGAATAGTGAGTCAATTAGAACTCTTTTACCCAGTTTCGGATATGTCTTCATAGCAGTATGACAATAGACTAATACACTAATCTCTGCCAAAATGACCCTAGATTAGCTCAAAGTAGTGGAACTATATAATGATGAAGCATTTCAGCCAGCAACATTCCACAGAAAACTAGCAGGCAGAGAAAAACTTCCTATACCATGCTGATTACAACTACTTCTCCTTCCTCTCCCCATTCAGGTGCAGATATAAAATTTTTTTAAATATCTAGGCCCACACACAGATGTTTTGTTGCTCATCATGTAAAAAAAGAAAAGCATTACTAAATGAAGCTTAAAAAATCTGCTAAATATCTATTCCAGAGAGAAGTATCACTACATACTATTTAGCAAAAGCCCTTAAAAGTTTGTATTTCTTGCTAAATATATTTTAAAAATTGTTTTACTGGGACTGAAGTCTGCCAGAAACACTTGTATTTATAATGGAAAAGAGAATGTGAATAATTTCATGCCTTTTTTGATCCCAAGCACAAATCCGCAATCTACAAAACCATAAGATTAGTTGAATAAGCAGTACTCTAAAGAAAGTTTGTAATAATTACATACATGTGAAATATTAACAGAGATTTTCTCTGTGTCTCTTGCTCTCTCTCTCAACAATGACTGTCCTAAGTGTCTCTCTTTCTCTCTCTCTCTCAACAATGACTGTCCTAAAAAGAGCATTAGTCATTGGTTTAGAGAATATATTTGAAAATCCAAACTGTCTGTGTTTATATCCCAGTTTTGACTCTTCCCAGCTGATAATCCTGGGAGTTTATTGACTTCCCTGAGCCTCATCTTCCTCAACTAAAAATGGAGATTATAACAGCTTCCAAATGATAGGACTGTCACAAGGATTGAGTGACACCATACATGTAAAGCTGCAAAATGCTGTATAAATACAGCATATGATAATATCACAAATATATTATTAATCTAAAATTAAATCTAACATTCCAAAGTAGCAACAGTGTTTTGTATGCTATAAATTCCATAAAATTATGACAGAAGAAAAATTAACCATAATATTTTTTAGTTCAAAATGACAAAAATCTAACTTTGATGGTCAAGAGGATCGTTAACTTCAAATATGACAAGATCCAGAATCAAAACAAACTCATTCATCAATCTCTCTCTCTCTCTTTTTCTCTGAATCTCCCCCTCCTTCCTCTCATCTCTACTTCCAATGTTTTCCCTTTATATCCTCGACAGGTTTTCTATAGGTTTACTCTAGGGACTTAAAGCTCTATTCAAGAAAGGGAAATGCCTCACCTGTCCACCTCTGGATTAGTAGCTGTGCCTGGGACAGAGAGGAGATGGAAGCTTCTAATTGTCTAGGAAATGTCAGATTAAGTGGGGGTCTTTTGTTTGACAACTCCACCAGATTTACCCAGATCAGTAAAAGGGTGTTCTTAAAAAGAAGGAATGTTTTCCACAAAGGCATGTGGTGATGAGAGTGCCTGAAGAAAAACTGAAAAGCAAAGATGGAATTTACCCTTTTGTTCAGAGAGCAGCATTAACCAGACTGGTTATCCTGGGACTTTGTCAAGACTCCCTGATGGGTAGCATCAAATTGGCATACTGCACCCTGCTATAAAAATGTACAACTTTGATGTGCTTTGACACTCAATTGAATTAGTGTACTAGCCTTTCATTTATTTTGCTACTTTTTATATATTCAATTCTAATAACAATCTAGGGATATTTTAGCCAGAAGTATTATATTTTAATGCATGCATATGGAGGGATTAAAAAAGCTTTAATAAGTCTGGTGATAAATGCATCTCTATAAGTTTTAGAGCATGTTATGCTTACTAAAAATGAACTATTCGGCCGGGCACGGTGGCTCACACCTACAATCCCAGCACTTTGGAAGGCCAAGACGGGGGGATCACGAGGTCAGGAGATTGAGACCATCCTTGCCAACACGGTGAAACCCCATCTCTACTAAAAATACAAAAAAACTAGCTGGGCATGATGGTGCACGCCTGTAGTCCCAGCTACTCGGGAGGCTGAGGCAGGAGAATCACTTGAACCCAGGGGGCAGAGGTTGCAGTGAGCCGAGATTGTGCCACTGCACTCCAGCCTGAGCGACAGAGCAAGACTCTGTCTAAAACGAACAAACAAACAAACAAAATGAATATTCAATTAAAAATGTCAACCACTTGGTTCAAATGATGGATTAATGTCAAGGTCAGTGTAAGAAGGTGATCATTAGAAAACCCTTAGAAAATCTGTTGATATTTAGAAATTTATCATCATTTGAAAAACTTGTAATAAATAAATTCAACAAATATTAACTATTTAACATAAACAAGACATTACTAGTAAGTTGTCAAAGGAATTCTCCTGTTTGCCTTTTCTAGCAGGTTGGCTAATTATTAGGATGAGATGGTTCACTTAATTGACAAATTTATGTCAATTGGTTAAGTTGGGGTCATCTGAGGTAATATGGATCATGTGTATTAAACCTTGAAATGTATTTATTCAAATACTGGTGTTTTATTTACTTGTTGTTTGACTCTAGGCATAAATCTAACTTTGTGAACATTGTTTTTGTCCTTCTATGTGGCAGGAATAAAAAAAAAACACATATGTTACTGAGGATGAAGCATGATTATAAGTTAGTACATATAAGTATGATTGATTCTCCTCAGTTCACATAGCTTAGGCTGCACAGGTGGATTCGTGAAGCCAAGATATAAGGCATTTTGAAACATGAAGAACTAATAGAACTTTTAGAAACCCAATTACTATTTGAAAATCAATTTACATTTTAAATAATACATTTCTATTTGAATTACATTTTAAGTAATATTTTTCTTTTTCTATTACCTCACCAATATAAACTAACACAAAAAGTTTTTACTCCAACTGTGCTTATAACAGGTAGACAGGATTTTACCTCCCACATGGTTCTAAATTTAGCCAATACTTCTCTAACACCAGCAGCAAAAGCATATTTTTTATTACGTGAGCACTTGTAAAATTTTGAAAATGCAACAAACTGTTTCTTCAACAGAAAATTAAATCTAACTATAATACCCTTATTGACTTTCCTTGGAAACAACGACATTGATTTTTCCACATTCTAATTTTATCATATCAAAATGAGTCCACTTCCAAGTTTGCAAATATGTCACTGAAGATATTGTAAAATATTTCTGAAATAGTAATATAGACATTCTGAATCTATTTTTTTTCTTTGCTCTAAGAAGCATATTAGCTAGCAATTATTAGTTTCCATGAGTAAATACTTTCTTGAAATCAGTCACAAATTCAGTAGGTTAATTCTACTAATGTAAGAGTAGACTAAAACAAAACACGATATCTATTAAATATTGAGAATTTAAAGATGTCTTTTTACCTTTAAACATAAAGTTTTGTCTCCATAGTGGACAACAAGAGAAAAGAGGGAAGAAAGTGACTGTCAGGATGTTGAATCTAAGTGTCCTGAGGCTTTGTTGAGTTTTTTGTTGTAACTACAGGTCCTCTGTCCCACCTTCTCACAATCATGAAATCTTCCAAAAAGATATATGTGCAAGGAACAACTTGAGACATATGTACACATATTTTTACCATTAACTGAGAGGTTGGTCCTAAAAACCAATATAATTTCCAAGCAAATACAACTAGACTGAAATGAAAATCAGTAGAATCTCATATTTAAAAGGAAGGTGGTCCCAGTTCAACTTGCTAAGCTAGTTGCACAGAATTCCAAGAGAGAATTACAGTATTTAAAAGAAACAGTGAAGTTCAAGAAGAGGTTAAAAAAAATCCAATGGCCCACTGCCAAAGAATGCTGAATTTAAGTCTTCTGTTTGTTACACTAACAATCTCCTTGTCTAACATGTTTGATCTTGGATTGAACCCATCTCTAGTAACACATCTCTTACTTGAGAGTAAAGAGATTTGAGCATTTCATAGTAAAAATATCTGCTTTGATAGTAATTATTTTGTTAAGTAGTTCAGAATAATAACTAGGTCTAAATCATCAACCAAGGGAAGAATATAAAATTTCTGCTCCTAAAATTTGCAAATGTTTCTATCAATTTTGAGGAAATAAATAACATGAGAACGTTTCTTCCTTAGAGGTTTCAATTAATGTGTTTTGATGTTTCCTCTAAGACATCAGGAAATAAATCAGAAAAATATTTTTCTTATATTTTTCTCAGTTTTTTATATGGACTCTCCACTCAGCTGAGAAATCTTCTTTAATCTATGTTGCACGTTAGAATATGTTCATGTATAATGGAGACCACAATGAGAATTCCCTGGCTTCCACATTGATGAATATCATTAAATAAACATGTATTGTTTAAACCTCCTGGGATTTTAGAATTGTTACTCTGCATAACGTAGCCTATTGTGACTGATATACAGAGAGAAACAAAGAATATAAAAAGAGTAAAGTCCAATTACCACAGGTTAACATGTTCCGCATTTTTTCACCCCACATAAAATTTAAGCATATTAACCCCTCTCAATAAATCCCTTGATCCTAGTGAGAAATTAAATTTTTACAAAATATAGGGAAACAAACCTTGAAGAACTTTTTATTCTGTTCTAATAAAACCAGAGGGATCTTATTAAGACACCCAGTTGCAGTATGAGTTTCTTCATGACTATTTGAAACCAGGGCTTTCCTCATCTGGAACTGATCTAACCTTTTAAGCATGTCCAAAGTTACATTACGCAAACTGCAAGCCTAATGTGTTTCAATTTTCCAAAGTTCCATACAGACAAAAGGGAACACAAGAAAATCACAGTCCAATACCATGAATTATAGAAAACACAAGCGCATCCCAGAATCAATTGTGATGACTGCAGCATGACTCTCTACAGTGCAAATTAACCATTACAGAAAATTCCAAGCTAAAATAGTGTGTCCCCAAACTACTTTTAGTTAGCATAAATCTGGGCTGCCTCTAGGTCTATCTTAGGATAGCATTTTCTAAAAGAATAACACCATTTTAGTATCTTTTTTCTTAAAATGATATGAAATGAGAGAAACTATAAATACACTGTGTACTAATATTTTATTGGTCTGTCTCATAATTCCATATACAGTTTAGATTCTAGTCTACAGCAGCACTGTAGTTCTCTGTTACTGATTATAACAGAGACCGTGTTTTTTTTTTTTTCTTTTCTTAGAAATGAAGAGAAAAAGTAAGATAAAGGAAAAATCTTCCTGAATTCAGCCTTGCCATGTGTCAGTTAAATTAGGCCACTTATCCAAAGTTCATCCTTGTTCACAGGGACAGATATTATATCTGTGTTCCTAGGATTTTCATAACTAGGGAGATAAAAATAAGACATTATTATTAAATATTCTTATACAGCATCACTGAAATACCTTAGTCATTTTGCTTTACTCTTTGACTTTATACACATATGCAAAATTATGAGCAATATACACATGGAAACATACACATGTGCTCTTGCATAAGAGTTCAGAAATCACTACTTATATAAAGAACAAACCTACATCAGTATCAGCCAAGCATGTGGTTGAAGATCTTAGAGAAACTGAAGATAGAGCCAAATTTAGGAATCTGTGTGTCCTACCAACCATTTCTCTCAATGCTGAATGAAATTGCAAAAAGTAGTCAGTTAAAGACCACCACAGTCATGTAATCTTTTGTAGGCAGTTCCATAACATTTAAAGTATCTTACCATCAACAACAACAACAACAACAACAAAAACAAATGAAAAACCAGTAACCTTCACACTGGAGTTTTTCAAGCTTTCTGCTAAACAATTTTCAGAACTAGATCCACACCAGCCAGAGAAAGTTATGAAGGCAAAGTAATTTCCTGTGAGATTTTGATCACTAAATTGTGGCTGCCCCTAACTTTTGAGAGTCCCTTCCATTCATGGACTATTAGCCAACAAACCTTTAATTGGCAAAGGAACTCTTAGAATAAACCAGGCATTTTTTTCACACAAGATTTCACTCCCAAAACACATCCATCTGCATTCACATTCGATGTGCCAATCAGTAGCAGACACCAGCCCTGCCTTCAAGCTGGACAGAGACAGAATTGCCCAGGATTTTGAATGACACCCAGATGCTAAATGGGTAAAGATAATAGTTGGCACAATAGCTAAAGGCTGTCCCATTACATCTATCCTCTTTGTGGCCACTACAGGAAGTTATCCTATTACATCCATCCCCTTTGTGGCCACTACAGGAAGTTATAAACACAGAATAAACAAATACTTCTTCACTATAGTTGGTACCTGGACAACAATCCCCATAAGAAACATTCCTGGTGAACTGGTTTGGGCCAGGTTATAGTTAACAATAGTCTCCAAATATTTTTAATATTAACAAATAGACAATTGATGATTTATTGGTTAGGGTGTCCACGACTTATTTTATTCTTTACCATTTCCTTCACATTTTTCCCAAATATAAGATAGCAGAAATATTTAAAAATTCATTTTTCCAACTGTGATTTAAATTCCCACATTGGATATCTGAGACAGTCAAGAAGTAGTTTAAGCAAAATAACAGATGACAGTAATTTAATTTAGCTCAGTTATTTGTAGACATAATTCTCAAATTTGAAAGCATGGTGGTTAAACTCCACAGTCACTCTACAGACAATTTCAAGACAAAATCATTACTAATACTAAGATCCGCGAATAGGAACAAATACCACTTGCACAACTACCCCCCTTCTTCATCTCCCCCAAAAAAGTCTGATTTATAGCTTTGCATGTAAGCACAGTTAACACTAGACTTAAGTTGTTCAGCTTTTAGAAAGCACTAGAAATGATATATTTTCCTAATACGTTTGGATGAGTTCTCACATTTTTTTCGTTCATTGGATGTGACCAGCCACATTAATGTACTAGAGCACTCAAGTAATGCTTCAAATTGAACTATTAAACATATATGTTTTTAGTACCATGTAAAAGGATTAATGACTTATGTAATAGATACATATTTCTTGAGTTAGTTCATCGAATGGAGATTTCTAACAAATCTTCTGATATAACACTCTTTTTTCTTTTTTTTTCTTGAGATAGAGTCTCACTCTGTCACCCAGGCTAGAGTGCAGTGGCACGATCTCAGCTCACTGCAACCTCCACCTCCCGGGCTCACTGATATAAAACTCTATATTGCATCCCAGCATATTATGCATCTTAATGAAATTTTGTATTTATCATAAGTATATTATTTTTATCCAGCAAAACATTAACAACTCTATGGTAGTCTATATTATAAAATTATAAGTAAATATAAAAATGTATATTAAAATATAATTAGTAAATATTAATGTATTATGAAAATGAAATAAATGTCTCACGTGATATTTTATTTAAAATTCAAACCCGTGATAGTTTTCAAAAATGTTTTTACTTGATCCTATTCAATAGTAACCCTAATCTTAAGAAAATATTCTGCAGAATTTCTATTTAAGAACATTGAATTCAAAATATATATAGCTGACATGTGACATGTATGTTCCTGTTGTTTGTATGTGTGCATGTGCAAGTTGGTTTGTGAAAGTGACTTAAGTTTGTCTTTATCTAATATTCTCTAGGATTAAGAGAAAAAATTGAACCAAAACTGCCTATGGTATTAATTCTTTTATATTGATTTGATTTATACATTTTTAAAATAAGTCAGTGTATAGTCAATTAACAAGACTGATATTCCCACAAATACAGCTTAATATTTAACATTCTACCTGAATCACTGTCTCCCCTTCATAACACTTGTGATTGCCAAACCCTGTAAGTTATTATTTTCCTTTATTTTTATTGTTTTATATACCATTTTGATATGCATAATAAAATGATTACCACAGTCAAGCAAATTAACATATCACTTTACATAGTTATCTTTGTTTTTTGGTAAGAGTAGCTAAAATCTACTCTTGGCAGATTTTCTCTATGCAGTACTATTAACTATAGTCCTCATGCTGTATATTAGATCACTACTTTTTATCCTATATAACTTCAAGTTTGTAGCTTTTGTCTTACATCTCACCATTTTCTTTTTCACCTTTATTTTAGGTTCAGGGGTACATGTGCAGGTATGTCATATAGATATATTGCATGTTACAGGGGTTTGGGGTACAGATTATTTTGTCACCCAGGTAATAAGCATAGTACCCAATAGGTAGTTTCTTGATCCTCACCCTCCTCCCACCCTTCACCTTCACGTGGGCCATGGTGTCTGTTGTTCCCTTCTTTGTGTCTATATGTACTTGATGTTTAGCCCCCACTTGTAAGAATATGCAGTATTTGGTTTTATGTTCCCGTGTCAGTCTGCTTATGATAATGGTTTCCAGCTCCATGCTCCTGCAAATGACAATCTCGTTTTTATATGTAGTATTCAACAGTGTATTTGTACTGCATTTTCTTTATCCAGTCTACCACTGATGGACATTCAGGTTGATTCCATGTCTTTGCTACAGCATCTCACTATTTTCTTCTCCTCACATCTGGTAACCATTATTCTACTATTTCTATATATTGGACATTTTTTAGATTCCACATACAAGTGAGGGATCATGCAGCTTTTTTGTGTGTGGTTTATTTCACTTAGCATAATATCCTCCAGGTTCATCCATGTTGTCCCAAATAACAATATCTTTTTCTTTTTAGACAGAATCTTACTTTGCTGCCCAGATTGAAGTGCAATGGTGCAATCTCAGATCACTGCACCCTCTGCCTCCTGGGTTCAAGCATTTCTCCCATCTCAGCCTCCTGAGTAGTTGGGATTACAAGCGCACACCACCACGCCCAGTTAATTTTTGTATTTTTAGTAGAGATGGGGTTTCACCATGTTGCCCAGACTGGTCTCGAACTCTTGACCTCAAGTGATTTGCCTGTCTCAGGCCCCCAAGTGCTGGGATTACAGGTGTGAGCCACCACATCCAGCCTCATCTTTTTTTAAAGTAGAATATTTCATTTATATATAAACCACAATTTTAAACTGATCCATCCACTGATGGACACTTAGGTTGTTTCCATACATTGGTTATTGTGAATCACACTGCAACGATCATGAAAGCAGTCATTTCTATGAGGTGCTAATAATTTCATTTGGGTTTATTGGGTCATATAGTAGAGTTTGAATTCTTTGAGTACTCCTCATGCTGTTTTCCGTAATGGCTGTACCAATTTATATTCCCACCCACCGTGCACAAGTGCTTCACATCCTTGCCAACACCTGTTATCTTTAGTCTTTTTGATAAATAGCCATTCTAACAGGTATGAGGTGATATCATTGTGATTTTAACTTGCATTTTTCTAATGAGAAGTAACGTTAAGCATCTTTTCATGTAACTGTTGGCCATTTGCATGTCTTCTTTGAAAAAGTGTCTATTTAGGTCCTTTGTTCATTTTTCAATTGGGTTTTCTTTTGTTGTTGTTAACTATTAAGTTATATAAGCTCCTCATGTGTATTCTGGATGGTAATCTATTAGATTTGTATATTTTAAAATAAAATAGAGCTCCAATAATGATGGTCTGAGTTGTACAAAGGGTTGTAGTAATGAAGAATGAGATGAAGTATTTAAAGGCTAATAGAAAACATTTAAAAAATTTGTAGCCTTAGATGAACATTTTAGTCCCTAATTGTAAATTTAAAAATTATATGAAAATAGCTTATGTTTTAAAATGTCTTTGGTAATATTTAACATTAATGACACATTAAGTACTTGAGAGGGCCTTATAAAACTATGTACATTAGGGTAGGGTAATAATCATATTCTTTGTTTTCTGTATTTTATGATCCTTTGACCTCTTGGGGGCCTTGTGAGTCAATGAGAATCTGCTCCTCCCAGGGTTAGTTAATGCCCAGAGTTAGCAAACAACTCCCCTGTGAGCATGCCTTTCATACACAAACCAACAAATTCAAAGTCCATATTCTAACCAGCTCCTTCATCTCATTCTCTCACACCAAGCCAATAGTTCCTCCGCCCTAAGTCAGCCCAGCGCCAGGTTCTGGACAACTGCAACTTTCTCTGTATCCCAGAGTCCACTGAAGTTATTCCAACTATCCTATCCTATGTTTACTCAAATTTACCTTCCCTGCATCAGTTTGTTTTCACACTGCTATAAAGAACTACCTGAGACTGGGTAATTTATAAAGAAAGAGATTTAATTGACTCACAGTTCCACATGGCTGGGGAGGTCTTAAGAAACCTACAATCATGGTGGAAGGTAAAGGGGAAGCAAGGCCATGTCTTACATGGCAGCAGGAGAGAGGGGGGGTGGGATGTGGGGCCCACCACACACTTTTAAACCATCAGATCTCTTGAGAACTCACTATCACAAGAACAGCAAGAGGGAAACTGCCCCCATGATCTCATCACATCCTACCAGGTCCCTCCCTCAACACATTGGGCTTATAATTTGAGATCAGATCCCCTTTGTGTGGGGACACAGAGCAAACACAAATCATTGCCTCATTCATGTCTTCTCATGGAAATCACAATAAAGGCTCTGGGCCATAATTACCCTCACTCCTCTGCCTTCTGAATGACCCTGGGCCTTCCCCATGTGGCCCTGTATGGTGTGGCATGCCCCCTTTTCCTGGAGAGTATGAGTAACAAAATTCCCTTAAGTGGCATTAACCTCACTGGATTTCAATCAGTCACCTCTATAAATTAAATCCTACTTACAACCAAAACAGGTAGTAATGCCAATGATAAATTATAAAAGAAATACAACTTATTTCTGCATTTGCTTCACTTCTAGTAATGATTCTGTTAAGTTTTTGTGCAAATTAGTTAGTATACCTCTCCTGATTAGTCTCTGAACTGTTCTTTTTCTTCTCACCAAGTTGTTTGTTGTTCCTATTTCTTTCCCACTACCTATTAATCTATACTTGTTCCATATGCTTGCCATTCTGTGTGTGCTTTCCTCATTTATGCTAATTTACTCAAATTCATATATTTACCTAGTCTGTGACTTCACGAGAATAAAACTAAATTAAAATTCTATCAAGCTTATCTTATACTCTGTGAAAAGTCAAAGTCTAAATGGTATGTTAGTTCTTCAGTGAATTAAAGGTAATTATATTGCAAGAACACAGCAGTTTTATTCCACTGGACAACTGTCTACACGTCTGTGAATTAGTCTCTAAGGCAGTCTTATAAGAATCAGAGTTCTCATATCCAGGACATCATTGTGTGAATCAAATAAACCTATAAATATTATAAACCAAATATTTTCTTACTTGCTGTACTGTGTATCACTATAATATTTGTCCATCATGTTTATTAGTACACTTGAATCTCCCTTTTCCACTAGCTTGAAAGCCCTAGAATGAAGAGACTTCTGGTAAAGCCTAGCTAGGGCTTATAATCCCCCATGATCTTGTCCTAACTATATACTCAGATTCTGAAGGAATTCAAAGTCAGGGGTTTACTCAGGGCATGTTTATCAGAGATGAGAAAATGACCATTGCGAAGACCTAAACATTTTAATGTCTTCTTTATAGCTACTTTCCATTTTCATTTCTCAGAATCAGGCAGATTGATAGAAGCAAGAGTAATTTTGAAGAAAGTGTCAGAATAACACACTGGGAAGACATAGGTATGTATTACTAGAGTATCTTTTCTTGGTTCATACAGACATTAACTAGAGATTCTTGAAATGAATCTGGTTTATTGTAAGTTTGGTTGCCTACACACCCCTAGCACATTCTATCACACAAATGACAGCTTATACTTAGTAAAAGAGGCCACTTATTGAAAAGCTGATTATTTCCAAGAAACTCCTTCACCCAATTCCCTGTTAAAATGAAAATAGAAGGACTAGACTTTTACAAATCATCAAAGGGATGCATCTCTGCTTTCTAAAGAAGGGAGGGTGGGATGAATGTGACCCACCTTTTCTCACACATCCTCCCAATTTAGAGCTAGAAATTAAGATGTATAAGTATCTATAATAAGTATTTTCCCATGGGTATAAATGTTGTCCCATGAGTATAAATGTTGAGACTACGAAGAGGGAAAAAAGTATGGCAACCTGACTCAAAGACAGGCAACCTCCATCCCTATGTTATTTTCCTATAGGGTTGCATACATTGCTTACTCTTGGGGCAAGGTTATGTTGTTGGCATTCAGAGAATAGGTCCACAAATAATTATCTAAGGAATAGTGCAGTATTTTTTTTCTTTTAGAGGGCAAGATAATAGATTTTTATCCCCTGCTGTAATTATGAAGAGTCTTTCCTTATGCTATTTCTAAGCTTAGTCGGAAAAGATTTTAATATGACTTGACTATTGATTACAATGATAAACTTTCTACTGATAAAATTTATTCTTAATATCTATCTTGCTTTATTAGAGGAATGACATTAGCATAAAAATCTGAAAATTTTCTTGTTATAGGTGAATAGTATATTTTTTCTCATATTTTTTAAAGAAATGAAGTTTTATTCCTATATTAGTAACATATGATAAATATAAAACGTTATTGCCGGGTGTGGTGGCTTATGCCTATAATCCTAGCACTTTGGGAGGCCGAGGTGGGCAGATCACCTGAGGTCAAGAGTTCGAGACCAGCCTGGCCAACATGGGGAAACTCCATCTGTACTAAAAATAACAACAACAACAAAAAATTAGCCGGGCATGGTGGCAGGCATCTGTAATCCCAGCTACTTGGGAGGCTGAGGCCAGAGAATCGCTTGAATCCAGGAGGCAGAGGTTGCAGTGAGCCACAATCGCACCATTGCACTCCAGCCTGGGTGACAAGAGGAAGACTCCATCTCAAAAAAACAAACAAACAAACAAACAACAAAAAAAAAAACATTGAGATGTTTTCCTCTTTTGAACCAAATCTTCAAAATCCAGTGGGTACTTTGTATTAACAGTGCATTTCAATTCAGACTAGCTGTAAAGTGCTCAGTCACCACACAGACAGCATAGTCAGCTCTGTAGAGTTACAAAATTCTATTGGAAGAATTCATTTAGAATTATATATGGATAAGAGATAGCAAAAATGAAAAGAAGGGGGTTGGGGGCTGGGGCAGGGATAGCATTAGGAGACATACCTAATGTAAATGATGAGTCGATGGGCGCAGCAAACCAACATGGCACATGCATAGCTATGTATCAAACCTGCACGTTGTATACATATACCCTAGAAATTAAAGTATAATAAAAAAAATTAAGTAAATGTCTTGTAGGTTTTCCTCAAGAAGGTAAGTTTATCATTTACATTATAATATTGGGAGCTTTTAAAAATTTTCCCACATTCCTCTTTCAGAGTACTTGATACCTCTTAAGTCAGTTAAATCCAGGAAGAATTCAATCATGTGTAATAACCAGTATAGGTTAAGTTGCCACCTACAAGGTGCTTTCCATTGTCAGCCTGAATCTTGGTACCTTGAACACCGGTCTCTACAATTTTGCAATAAGGTGCTTACTAATTAGATCAGCTTCATAAATTAAATATTCCATTCCTGATCTTTCCACCCACAGTTATTCAGCTAATCCAAACTTGAGATTTGTTCTCAGTAAGCCAACATTTTTTCCTTCTCTGTGATCCTGGAGTGTAACTGGTCTGCCATTCTTGAGAGGAAATTCTTATTAGTGATTATTGGTTACGTTTCCCCTTCAAAACCCATGGCTCATTAATCCCCATCAAAGCAGCCTGAACAAAGTCATTTTTACTCAGCAGCAGATTCAGGCTGATCCAATGCACAGGCTAAGCTGGCAGCTGCTCAACTGAGATTTGAAGGATCCAAGAAGCGCTCTCTGGCTCCTGGTTCTCTCGTTTTAAAAAACAAACAAAATCCCTATTATTCACCACAATGGCATTCTCTACTAGATCCAGATTTTACCGAAAAGGCAAATGTGGGAAAACATATTCACCTGACTAGTATTCAGCGTAGTCCACATCCTGAATGATAAAAAATAATAATAATAATTTTAGATTAGGAAAGAAATTAAAGAGAATTCATGACTTCTAGTGATGATGTTGCAATTAAGGACAGTGATAGACAAGGTGACTTGGGAGTGCACTGGTGACCTGGGATAGGTATGGGGACACAAGAGGGAGTCACTGAAAAAAAAAAAATTGAAATACATACATGAAGGAATAGCATTATTTCATAATTTTCTAATAGATCTGAAGTTGGAGATGTTTTGAATATATTTATTTGGTTTATGGATTTATTTTCTAAACTAGATTCTGATATTCCTAGAGAAGAACTTATCAAAGAAATAAATATGGTAATTTTTATTACACATTCAAAAAGTAAAATAACTAAATTTACTTTAACCTTGTGTTATTTTGCTAATGAAGTAGCCAAATACTTTGCTATCTAAAAAACTGGATATTTCTTTCTTCCGCAATTTTCATAGAAAAATAGTCTTTTTCTATTTTTCTTCAAGGAGATACTGAATGCCCCACTTTTGAAAAATGTTCAGAGTCTTCTCTTAAGGAATAATTTGAATGTGTCAGAAACTATAATTTGTTCCAGAGAACTAAGCAAGAAGGTCTATTGTGAGATTTTAAATACATTCTTAATGGCTTCTAAATCCTCTTGTGAACGACATTAGTGTGAAATGTTATTTATTTAATCTAATAGAGCCATTACTCACAAAATGAAATGTGCAACTCCATCTCCTCAGAGAACAAGAAAGAGCTTCTAGGGTAAAGAACAGAACAGAGCTGTTATTTACGGGTACAGATTAAAAAAAAAAAAAAAACCTGAATGAGTTGAACTTCCTCTCTCATGCCTACACGCGGAAAATAGAATCCACAGCAGCATTAGTTACCCAAATTCCTTTTCACAGTGTGCCTTTCCAGTGAACTCTCCTCTTCAGAAACTCCACAGCTGTTCACACAAATTAATTTTGCAATTAGATTTTCTAGGAAAGTGTTGAACTGCAACCCAGGCTGCTTTGGGTTCCTTTCTTTCTCGCTTATAAAACAGGCACTGTCCAGGAGTGATATGAAGGCTCTAGAGGTATGTCCATGAATCTGAACATGCTGCTCAAAAGAGAGCATCTTTATGGGTTAAGATCATAGTGATGATTTATTTTGCTTCCGTAAGGGAGCTATTATACATATGGAGGTAGTTGTACAACAGAAGGTAAAATCTACACATAGTAAGATAACACAGTAGTTAAACCTATGCTATGAAATCTAATAGGTGCAAATTCTAACTTGGCCACTTGCTAGCTGGATGAAAGCAACCATCATTATTCTCAGGCTGTTTTGTGTATCAGAGTATGTGATTGTCACAGTAACTCTTAAAACTATTATTATTCTTCATTTCAATGCAGAAACTAAGGCATAGAGAATGTAACTGTTCCGCATCTGAGAAATGGTGAAGCCTGGTTTAAATAGGAGCTGGTTACTGCAGAATGTGGGCTCTTAGCAAACATGTGGCTCAAGCAACAGAGATTTCTGACTCATTTTTTAGTTATCTAACCTCTCTTTTCTGTTTCCTCATCTGTAAAATGGAAATAAATATATGACCTGCATCATGGAATTAAATGAGATCATGAATGTAATAAATTGAGCACAATGCTGGACACTCAGCAAATAGTAAATTAGCTTTATCAAATGCTTACCTTTCTTACAGTCAGTCTGTAGAGAACAATATATCTCTAAATGTTAATTAGACAAGACAGTTATATCTGTTTATTGGCCCAGACCCTCACAGCATCTCACCTTAACATAGTTGATGAGTGTCTCAAGCAAGTGTCATCTGATATTGCAACTGTCAACTGTTATCATTGCAGCTGATGGTGAAACTGTCAACAGGCTATGTGGAATGATTAATAATGTGACAGAGAATAAATCCATGCTCACAAGCATGGTCTAAATCCATTTAACAGGTGGAATGATTGCTGGGACTTAGTATCTCTCCTATCTGAGCCTTACTGAAAAGCAGATATTCAAAGCAACTTAGATCTTATAGTAGGTGGCAACGTTAAAATATGCTGGCCTAAGTCAATCCTCTGACCACATGCATTCTAGTGAGTGGGCTGACAGGATTGCATTGAGAGTTATGTGCACCTGCTCTTCTGCTTTTAGCAGGCAAATAATATGCAGTAGGGAAAAGAAGTTGACCTAAAAATACACCATGAGAAGTCATTATTGGCATAAATCCCAAGAAGTATTTAGTGAAAGACACTGGGTTTTACATTGGGTTTTCCTATTATAAATGATTTTTGGGGAAAAAGTGTCAAGACCTAATATATGTGTATTAAAATATGTTTATAAATAAAATGTGATAAAATGTGATCATTAAATAAGTATACAGTTACAAATTAAGATATTACTATGTAGTATCAGTCTTGAAAAAATATACTACTTTGAAGGAAAAGAAATTTTTGATTAATAACATAATGTCATTACTAGCAAAAGGTTAATGGTAATTTTATCAAGGAAAGAAAACATTATTATTCCCTTCTCTTATATGGTTGATTTTTTCCTGAAACACTGCATTTAGCAAACATGAATAATTTGGAGAGAAATAATATTGTAAAAGATAAAAATTCTGATGACAAGCATACAATTTTCTAATTAATAGTCCTGCCTGAATCTTTTCTGAGGGAAGATTCTTATTCTCATTTTAAAAACCACATACTAAGATGATAACTACGACAGACACCAATTATATTCACACATTAACCAGGCCCAAACAAGAAGTAATGTTAAAATGCATTAGTCACCATATACCATGAACTCAATTTTGTAATGACTGATTACTCAATAACTGGTTTACAGATTTCCAGTAGCTACAATTATTTGACTATATTAGCATGTTCCATTAGTACCATTTTATGAAAGTGCATTTTATGACCTACCTGGCATGGCAAAAATCTTGAAATGTGTTTAATTAGAGAATATTCAAAGAAAATAATAAGAACATATCAATCTAATACCAAAAATATACATTCTGGGCCATTAAAGAAAATTTGATAGAAAAAATTTTTCATCACACTTCCTCAATACTCCCTGTGCATTGACCCTTTGTTGTGGATATACACATTTTTCACACATTAAATTTGTGTTTAAGCAATCTAGCAATACAGGATGCCAACGACCAATAATTTCACTGTAGGCAAAGGATGGCAAATTTGCAAAAGTAGATGTGTCACGAAGAATCACTTTTATAGTCACATTACAAATATAGGGAGATCAGGGCCCATTGTCCTAGAGGAAGTATGCACAGAGATAGTTCTTTTTGCAGAGATTTAACAAAAGTACCTTTTTCTTTGCATTTCTATCAAATGTGTCTTGGGAGGGACCTAGCTGGGGAAGTAACTGAAGCATGGGGGCAGTTTCCCCCATGCTATTCTTATAGTAGTAAGTTCTCATGATATCTGACAGTTTTATAAGGGGCTTCCCCCTTTGCTTCATTCTCATTCTTCTCTCTGCTGCTGCCATGTGAGGAAGGACATGTTTGCTTCCCTTTTCATCATTATTGTAAGTTTCCTGAGACCTTCTAGTCATGTGAAACTGAGTCAAACCTCTTTTCTTTATAAATTGCTGTCTCGGGTATATCTTTATTAGCAGCATGAGAATTGACTAATACACTGTGTAAATCATGATCCAAGCAGGTAGTAGACCAATTTGATAAGAATCCCTAAACCTTCTAAAATGGGAATGATTACCTCTTCCAGAGTGAAAAGACTAGAATTTCTTTTGGCATTAGAAAGGGCCAATAAAGTGTTAGATGAAGCTAGTGGGAGTTAATGAAATGGTGAGGGGCAACAGGTGAGCAGACAGCTTACCCAAGTACAGAGACAAAAACAAAGTATTTCTTGGTCCTATTTGTGGCAGAAACTTTAGATGATTCAGACAGTTTCCTACGGCCACCTCGTACCTGGGAAAATTATTGTATGTATAAATTAAAATATCTGTGGGAAAGTAGAAGAGGGATTGGGTCAAAGGGGCATTAACCCAAAGGCCCTGCAATCTATAGATGAGAGTCTTCATTGAGAGAAACACTGGACACTTTACCCTCAGAAGTACCAGAGAAAGCTGATGTCCCTGCTATGGGTTAGACCAGGGGCTTATTTTCACTCTCTGTTATTCTTAAATAACATTCTACCAACCCCAGAGCTCAATTTGTACCAACAGCCTTTTCATTATTTGGAGCATATCAAAGGAGTAAATGAGTCTCCATCTCTGTTCATTGGGGTACATTTAAGCTTTTTGGGCTTCCTAGGCACTTAAAAGAGAAAATTTGCTTCTTGGAGAGGAATAGACTGGACTTTTGAAGTTCTTGAGCAGTGGGGTCTCTGGCATTGCCCTCTAGGGACTAAGTGAGGAATCTTATTTTTCACCTAATTTTTAGGAGTGCTCTTGTCATTGCACACTACTATGAACCAAGGGTCAAATCTTGCCTGATACTTTTTTTTTTTTTTTTTTTGGGGCAAACTAAGAATAGTTTGTACATTTTTATATGGTTACATTTTAAGTGGTGATGTAAGTACCCACAAATCTTCAACATTTGCCTTTTCTTCAAAGCCTAGAAAATTTACTATCTTGCCTTTACAGCAAAAGTTTACCAATTTCAGCTTTATTTACACAGAGTTAGATCTATTAGACTAGTCAGTTGTTTGAATTGTAGACTATTGTGGCTTTGTGTCCATTAACATTTTTATTAGAAATTTTATAAAAAGCATCATTACATGGATGCTACTGGGACATACAGCTCCTTGAAAGATATAATTCATATATATTGAGTTTTAAAATGTTGGTCATGTCATTAATGACTCTAGAAGATACCAATTTATATTTTCTGTGTAGTAAAAATAAGAACCCAATGACTATCGGGTAAAAAAATAGCATTTCTTAAAAATTATACACAGTCCATTACTGTCCCATAAATTATTAATAGGTTAAGTTATCATATTGAAGAGTATTTGTGGAATTTTAGAAGGAAAAATAAAAAAAGTTTTTCCTGAGGAACTACTGAGAGATTTTATGGAGGAGCCATATTGTGCATTAGTGTTCTTTTCATAACAGTGGATGATTTTTGTTTAGGAAGCTATTCTACATTTTCCTTTCTTGAGGTTCAAATAGAGCTCCACCCCATTACCAACAGGAATGAGGCACAGAATCTGAGTTTCAGGTTATCAGTTGATAACAATATTGATGCAATATAAGCTAGACTGGAGATTTTTAATGTTTCAGAAAATGCAAGCTCATTTTAATCTCCCTCTTCTCTTCAGTTCACCATCACTTCTGTAGAAAGATTGGCATTCACATTTTAACAATTCTATTTAGAGTACTTTTCCATCAAGTTTGTGTTTACTATTATTTTATTAAAGAACCATTCTTGGACAATATTGCATCTAGGAGTACTACAGTGAATAATTATTTATGGATCAAAATTTCTCATGAAATATTTATATCCCATATTGTGTACAACACATAAATATTGCTGATAGGCTGTCAAACAGAAAGGAAAAATTGAACAGAACACAAATTTACATCATGCAATGAAACTCAAGAGATGTTTTTCTATTATACATAAATTATAGCATCAAAGGAACAAAGTTCTCTCAAACTGCTACAGTGCAGCAGCTGCAGATGCATGCTATTTAGAAACCCAAAAAGGTAAAGAGAATTTAGGATAAGTTCTGCATTTCTCAAAATAACAAAATATGCAGCTACTAAACAAAAATTTCTTTGTAAATATGAAATGTATTCAGAAATATTTCTTGTATAAGAAACTTTAAAAACTGAATTTTGAGGTAATTATCTTAATTATCCCTGTTAATATTTAACAAAAGAATGACTATGTGTAGCTTATTCTATTCAAATAGATGATTTTTCTTAACTTTCCAACAGCTCTCCTTGTTTCACTGTTCTTTATCAGTTTCCTCATCTAGGCATTGATTGAGCCACTTATTAAGTGGGATTAACAAGATTCCTCTACATATCTACTTGATTAGGTTGTTATGAGGATTAAATGAACCGAAGGACCTAAAGCACTTAGAAAAGGCTGAAGACAGAATGTTACCTATTAACATAAAAGTTTCATCATCTTTGTTGCCATCAGCTATTTGTGTAAGTTATCTGTATGAGGGAAAGCAACATCTTATGTTGCCTCTTTATCACCCAGGACACTGCAGAGTTGGTTTTAGCAATTGTGGGTACTATCTAGAAAATGATATGCTTGCTCTTATATGTTTAACCACTGGCATCCGTGGAGGGGTGGGGGTATATCCAATTTGTAGTGCTTGCTGACTTCCAAGGTATAATTTCATACAACCATGAGTTGTTGAAAGGAGTTGAAAAGAGATGAGCACAATCAGCTGTTACAAAACAGCAGGGCAGGCTCCAGAAACACCACTACATCTAACCCATCTCCTTGTTTCTTTCACACAAATATGTGTGTTTATCAATCACACATATACTTGATGACTGCAAGATCTGATGACAGATGAGTCATGGAAATCAGTTTACCCGAGGGTCTGTAATTAGACTCACAGAGTAGAATTCTCACTGTAGCTAACCTTAACTCACGTTCAGCACAAATAATATGAGCTTGGGAAAAGAAAAGGCAAGCCAACTGAATTTGGATAACAAAATTAATATAAACCATTAGAGTATTCAACAAGTATTTGTAAAAATATGTCATTTGCAAAGCTGGGCTGTTTGGAGAACATCTATAATAACAGAATATTGCCCCTGCCCTTAATTGGCATGTATCCTGATTGAGGTGATAAATAGTAGATATGTAGTAGGTAAAAAATATGAAAGATGTAATTCATAATGTTATTTATGTAACTGTCCAAGGACAAATGCTAGAGGCCACCACACCAAGTGAAATAACTCAGAAACAGAAAAATCACATACCATATGTTCTCTCATCAGTGGGAGCTAAGCAATGGGTACACATAGACATAAAGATGGAAATAATAGACACTAGGGACTTCAAAGGGGGAAGAGATTGGGGAAAGATGAGGGATAAACAATTACCTATTGGGTACAATATTCACTATTTGGGTAACGGGTACACTAGAAACCAAATCTCACCATGTGTGATATACCAAGTAACAAACCTGCACATGTACCTCCTGAATCCAGGAGAAAGAAAAAAAGGAAAAGGAAAAAAGAGAAAGGAAAGGGAAAATGAAAGAAAGAAAGAAAAGAATTGTAGAATAGTGGAAATGGAATATATTATGGTAAAATAAAATTCTTTTAAGAAATGCTTAAAATGTAAAATAATAGTTTTTAAATGAGATACATATACACAGTGGAATATTATTCAGCCCCTAAGAGGAAGAAAATTCTGTCACTTGTGACAACATTTAGCTAAGTGAAATAAGCCAGGCACAGAAATACAAATATCACATGATCTTACTTATATATAGAATCTAAAAACTTTGAGGTCATAAAAGTAGAGAGTAGAATGGTGGCTCCCAAAGACCAGGGCCGCAGGAGGACAGGGAAAGGGGAGGGGTTCGTCAAAAGGTACAAAGTTCAGTAAGTTCTGGGTGCTTTACTGTACAGCATAAGAACTATATTTAACAATAATGTTTTATGTATTTCAGAATTGCTAAAAGGATTAATTTTAAAGTTTTCACTGTAAAAATTATAAGAATGTGAGGTAATAGGATGTTAATTAGCAAAGTTTGATAATCCTACTAAATATATGTGTATCAAAACATCACATTATACCCTATATATATGCTATATGCACACACAATTATTACTTGTCAATTGAAAATAAAATACAATTTTAAAAATATATTATTTATTTTTAGTTTGCTTTCTGTCCTAATTGAATACAAATTCTTTGTAATGTTTTAGAATTTATATCATGGTAAAAATTTAATTTTTGTAAACATGTATCATTCAATGTAATAAATATTCTTCAATTTTTCTATGAATAATTCTACATTTGGCCTTTTGAGTGACTTTGCCACTCATGTCTCTCATTCATTCTTTTTTGGTTTTGTTTTTGGCCTCTGATAATATCTATGGCTTTTTTTTTATTTTGCTTGTCTTTTTAATTATGTATACCATACAGCTATTTTAAGAACTATTTGTTAAAAATGAAGCACCCTTCTCCTCTCATTTTCTCAGGAAAAAAAATGACTAAGCATAGGAGAAATGAGAGAAATCACAAGGTTTCTTCAAATTTTAGTTGCAAAGTACACACATCTCACTGTAAATAAAAATGCAAACAATAAATAGAAAATAGGTGAAAAATGTACCTCACTGCAGTTCCTCTCCCTTTCCATTATATAAATATTTCCACTTTCCAGGTGTATTAGCCCCTTTTCACAGTGCTATAAATTAATATCCAAGACTGAGTAATTTATAAAGAAAAGAAGTTTAATTGACTCACAGTTCTGCATGGCTGGGGAGGACTCAGGAAACTTAAAGTCATGGCAGAAGGGGAAGAGGCATGTCCTACATGGCAGCAGGTAAAAGAGACAGAAACAGAGGAAACACCAGATAATTATAAAACCATCAGATCTCACGAGAACTCACTCACTATCACAGAACAGCGGCAGGGAAACAACCACCAGGATCCAATTACCTCCCACTTGGCTCCTCCCTCTACACGTAAACATTATGGAGATTACAATTCAAGATGAGATTTGGGCCAAACCACACAGCCAAACCTTATCACCAGGGAAGTACAATCACTAATGATAAACTTGTTTTGTCAGTATTTCCTGAATTAAAAAGTTAAGTTAATCTTAAAACAAGAATAAGACAGTATCCCTAAGAAAAGGATGACCGCTGAGAACAAAAGCAACTGCCTACGCTAAATTTATTATGTCTCTGTTACTAGCTCAACGACCAAACTTCTCAAAATTAAAATCAAGTCTTGGACTGGGATTATTTCTCAAATATTCAATAATAGCCCCTATCCACAACAATAGTGCAGCAAACTGTTACCACATTATCAAGAGTTAAGTTCATCTCAAGGCTTGTAATGGAAGAGATAGCAAATAACAGAAAAAATAAAGAGCCATGTTTCTCAATCATTAGCCTGAAACAGAAACACCTGGAAGATTTGTTAAACATGGTCAGCTGGGATGGGAATTAGGCCCTGAGTTTCTAACTCAATAGTTCTGGGACAGGGCCTACAAATTTACAGTTCCAGCAAGTTCCCAGGTGATACTAATGCTATTGGTTTGAGGACAGCTGGTCTAGCCCCTAGAGCAGCACTTTTTAAATGATGGCCCATAAAACAGTGCCAGTTTGTGAATTGCGAGTATGAGATAATCACATAAATTTAGCATAAGCACTTTAAAATGTTTATAACAATTTGATAGAATTATTTCATGTTTGCTATATCTAACAAAATACAATTTAAGGATGTAATTTGAATGTCTTCTTGTTTAATTTTTCTTTTCTAGAAATTAAATTTTATTGTATTTCATTCAAGTATTGTTCAATGCTGTGTCAGAGGCAAAAACCAACATGTTCTTCTCCACAGATAGTTTGAAGTGTACTGGTCTTTGAGAAATGGTAAAATATCTGGTCCACACAGTAGTATTTGAGTAGAAATAGAAGAGATATGATCAGTATGTACTTGGATGAGACTTAAATGTTAGGGTAAGGGTACCCATCAGAGAAGCAAAGAAAGGAGAAGCACCTGCATGAGAGAATCACATAATGGCACAGTTAGAAGGGAGCTTAAAGATGATTTAAGAACCCAGGCATGTTTTGTAGGTACAACTTTCACTTAACTAGTGAAGCTCAGAGTACATGCAATTTAAAATTGGTAGGTAATACATTGTAATCGAAAACTACCCTGTGAGATAGGTGTCATCCTGACTTTGAAAATCAGGAAATTAAGCTAAAAATAATTTACAGAATGTAGTAACAACCTCACAGCTAATAAGGGACAGACCCAATTCTCATTCTAAATCTCTTTCCACCAAACATAATAAATCCACAGTTTACATTGAATTGAGTAAGTACAGGGTTCTTCTTTTTGATCTCCCAAAAATGTTATATGAAATTATTTTGTCAGTTTCATTACTTCCCAGTTATTTTTGCCAGTAGCAAATACTAGTTTTCATGAATGAACCTGTAATCTTGTTCAGCAACAATCAATTACAATGGTAAACTTAGGAAGTAACAAACTGCTTATACAGTTTAATGCATTTTCCATGAGTAATCAGCATACAGAAAGGCTGCTAACACTTTCCAAAAAACCATGGCATGGTCTGAAACGATTTTGCATTTTTAAATATCATGTCTATTTAAAATTCCATCATTTATCTCCTTCTCTAGATGCCTTTGCCTTTCTAAAAGATAGTTTTTCGCTTTAAAAAATTATCCATGAGCAAGAATAAATGACTTGGAATACATTAATATCTAGTGCATGCCATTTATACATATAAATGCAATCTTTTTAATCAAGAATTATCTAGACAGCAATCTTTCATGTAACAATCCAAGTAATTTTATACTTTAATTGAGGTAATAAAAATATCAAATTTACCACAATTCTGAGATTGCAAATCTTTTGTGTAGTGATTTTCTATAACAGTGATAGAGGTTAAAAAGAAATAAAAAGCACTGCTCTTTTAAAATGAACATTATAATTGTCAGAAATGGGATATTTACTAACTTTCATTCTACCTTCCAGTATGCCTCTTAGCAACCCAGAATTCAATGCTTTCTGTTTTGATTACCTAGTACAAAAGTTCCCTAAGCACCAAACCAGGTAACAAGGTTACAGTATCCCTACTGGTTTCTCAGGATATTAATAAGTAAGTTGGTAAGAGTGAATAGGGAAACAAAGTGAGAAAATATAAATCAAATGAGGAAAATAATATGCTTTGATAGTTACTTCGTAATTTTCAATCTTGGTAACTATTTCAAAGGGTCACTTTCCGTCTTCTTTATCCCACTAAAATTTTGTTACTGTGAAGCTTTTTCATGGAGGATGAACATGAATAATACACATGAAGTGGTGTTTAACATCCTCAGAAAACAAACATTAAATTAAGTTTTTGTGATGTGTATTTGGAGAGGTAGAGACAGAAAGGATATGCATCCCTTGAAGCTGTGGATACCCCATATCAGTTTTCATGGTCTAGTGTTTTTGTCATACCAGTTGGTGATATTTTGAATATCAGGTGTATATCTCAAGAGTGCATTAAACAGAAGCTAATATTCTACCTTAGTAAGCCCATCTAAGTGAATGATTTGGTAATGGATATGAAGATCTTTCAAAATATAATATCCTTTGACCAAATAATCCACACATATAAAACCACCTTAAGGAAATAGTCAGAAATGTAGATTATTTTCAAGGAATTGTTACTTAATATTGTTACAGTTATGGCTTTAAATACTTAATTATTTAAACTGTAATTCATTACTATAATGTTTAAACACATTCAAGTGATTTTTAAAACATAATGACATGAGAATATTCTCACAAATAAGACTTTAAATAAATGACACATTGATATGGTTTGGCTGTGTTCCCAACCAAATCTCATCTTGAGTCGTAACTCCCACAATTCCTACGCGTCATGGGAGGAATCTGTTGGGAGGTGATTGAATTATGGGGGCAGATCTTTTCTGTGCTGTTCTCATCATGCTGAATGAGTCTCACAAGATCTGATGGTTTTAAAAATGAGAGTTTTTTCTGCACAAGCTCTCTCTTTGCCTGCCACCATCCATGTAAGACCTAACTTACTCCTCCTAGCCTTCTGCAATGATTGTAAGCCCTCCCCAGCCATGTGGAACTGTAAGTCCATTAAACCTCTTTCTCTTCCCAGTCTCGGTTATGTCTTTATCAGCAGCATGAAAACAGACTAATACAGTAAACTTGTACCAATAGAGTGGGGCGCTGCTAAAAAGATACCCAAAAATTTGGAAGTGACTTTAGAACTGAGTAACAGGCAGAGGTTGGAATAGTTTGAAGGGCTCAGAAAAAGACAGGAAACTGTGGGAAAGTTTGGAGCTTCCTAGAGACTTGTTGAATGGCTTTTACCAAAATGCTGATAATGATATGGACAAAGAAATCCAGGTTGAGGTGGTCTCAGCTAGAGATGAGGAACCTGTTGGGAATTGGAGCAAAGGTGGCTCTTGCTATGCTTTAGTAAAGAGATTGGCAGCATTTTGCCCCTGCCCTAGAGATCTGTGGAACTTTGACCTTGAGGGAGATGATTTAGGGTATCTGGCAGAAGAAGTTTCTAAGCAGTAAAGCATTCAAGAGGTTACTTGGGTGCTGTTAAAAGCATTCCATTTTAATTGGGAAGAAGAGCATAAAAGTTCAGAAAATTTGCAGCCTGACAATGTGATAGAAAAGAAAAATCCGATTTTCTAAGTAGAAATTCAGGCTGGCTGCAGAAATTTGCATAAGTAACGAGAAGCCAAAGGTTAACCCCAAGACAATGGGGAAAATGTCTCCAGAGCATGTCAGAGGTCTTCACAGAAGCCCCTCCCATCACAGGCCCAGAAATCTAGAAGGAAAAAGTGGTTTCATGGGCCTGGCCCAGAGTCCTCATACTGTGTACAGCCTAGGGACTTGGTGCCCTGTGTCCCAGGCACTCAGCCATAGGTGAAAGTGGCCACGAGAGAGCTTCGGCCATGCCTTCAGAGGGTACGAGCCCCAAACCTTGGCAGCTTCCACATGGTGTTGAGCCTGTAAGTGCACAGAAGTCAAGAATTGAGGTTTGGTAACCTCTGCCTACATTTCAGAGGATGTATGGAAATGCCTGGATGTCCAGGCAGAAGTTTGCTGCAGGAGCAGGGCTTTCATAGAGAACTTCTGCTAGGGCAATGCAGAAGGGAAATACACAGTCAGAGCCTGCACAGAGAGTCCCTAATTGGGCACCACCTAGTGGAGCTGTGTGAATAGGGCCATTGTCCTCCAGACTTCAAAATGGTAGATCCACTGACAGCTTGCACCATTTGCCTGGAAAAGTGTCAGAAACTCAATGCCAGCCGTGAAAGCAGCTGGGAAGGAGGCTGTACTCTGCAGAACTACAGGGGCGGAGCTACCCAAAACCATAGGATCCCATCTCTTGCATCAGTGTGACCCAAATGTGACACCTGGGGTCAAAGGAGATCATTTTGGAGCTTTAAGATTTGACTGCCCTGCTGGATTTCAGACTTGCCTGGGCCCAATTTTGGACTGCCTGTAGCCCCTTTGTTTTGGCCGACTTCTCCCATTTGGAACAGATGTAATTACCCAAAGCTGTACCTCCATTGTATCCAGGAAGTTACTAACTTGCTTTTGATTTTACAGGCTTATAGGCATATGGGACTTGCCTTTTCTCAGATAAGACTCCGGACTGTGGACTTTTGAGTTAATGCTTAAATGAGTTAAGACTTTGGGGAACTGTTGGGAAGGCATGATTGTTTTTGAAATGTGAGGACATGAGATTTGGGAGGGGCCATGGGAAGAATGATATGGTTTAGCTGTGTTTCCACCCAAATCTCATCTTGAATTGTAACTCCCACAATTCCCACATGTTGTGGGAGGAGCTTGGTGGGAGATGATTGAATTATGGGGGCGGGTCTTTCCCATGCTGTTCTCATGATAGTGAATAAGTCTCATGAGATCTGATTGTTTTAAAAATGAGTTTCCCTGCACAAGTTCTCTCTTTGCCTGCCACCATCCATGTAAGACGTAACTTGCTCCTCCTTGTCTTCCACCATGATTGTGAAGCCTTTCCAGCCATATGGAACTGTAAGTCCATTAAACAACTTTTTCTTTCTGTTCTTGGGTATGTCTTCATCAGCAGCATGAAAATGAATGAATACACACATACACAAAGACATAGATGATGTGAAGGAGAAACAACAAAATTCACTGCAGCTCTCTAAATACAGTGAGATTTTTATTATTACCTTCTATATTTCATGATATTGTCCAGCATAGCTATTTCAATAAAATGTGCATCTTTATGATTCAAACATATTTAATGTAAATATTCTAAATTGAAATTTCCTTTATGTGGAAAATACTAACTTCTCTACATTCATAAAGCAAAGCGAAAAGGAAATGCTAAACTACCACAGATTATACCCACAAGACTTCTGACAAATTGCTTAATTAGAAAAATCAGAGACTACTGTTATCATCTTTACATACTGCCTATTTCTGAATTCAGCTTTCATATCTTTAAGCAAATTTTCTCATCCACCTCACACACCAATTTGTATGCCTCTTCTCCACCAAAACCCCACACTCCAGGATGATGAATGCTTCTGTTCACTGTTGTACTAGTGGAAAGGATGGGGGCATAGTGTGAGGGAGCAGGGGAGTTCATTAGAGAAGATGCCGGAGAAGGCTAGAGAAAGAAGAGGCAGTTGGGGGTGATATTTACATTTGAAAATATCATAGACTGGAAAAAATAAATCAATTTTTAATTTGCATTTATGAAACTCCAGATAAAACTATAATAATTAAACTATAAGTGTTCTTCCTTTAATTATGTAATACTTTTTAGCTTTTGTGATATGAAATCTTAGAAAATGCCAACTATTTAATGAAGAAAATTAAAACAAAGTTAATCTGACATTTCTTTAGTATTTTAAATAATATAGACTAGTATTTTTGGGAGAGGTTATTTTTAAAAATCAGCTACTCATCTGACATTGCATGACCAAAATTACTTCAAAAGATTGGAGACAGAAAATAAGACTAAAAATGTCCAAGTACTTTCTTCATTAGTGGATAGGCCTGAAGATCTGCTTATTTTGTGATAGCAGATTAACTTTCAAAGTTTTCTTTGAGAGCCAATAATCAAATATATGCTTTGAAAGAAGTTCAAGAAAGACCAAAGTCATCATTTTTGAACATGAATTTTAGTAACAGAAGAGAGATAAGAAGTGAGTTCTCAATGAAGTATAAGGAATGAATATTGACAATATTTATTCCATTTGTTCTTCCATTTTTGACAGCAATTCCTCTAACAACACCTTTTTTTAATGTGTTTGTTTTATTAAAAAAAAAAAAAAAAAAAGGAGGGGGGATACAGGAAGAATAAGGGCCTTTTTTTTTTTGCCTCCAGCACTGGCTAATAAAATAAGAAACAGTTGTCTCTGCTCTATTAAGGGTTGATAGGAAAATTGTGGTGGAATGACTTTGGCTGCTGGAGGCAGGGGACCACCGACAGTGCCTCAGCTTATTCATCCGTGACAGCGCTGAAGCTGAGAGCCTGCCATTTCCCAGGAGGAAGGAATAGTGGAAATGACAAAAGGAAATCTGAGAATGGAGATAATAAAATGATGGTTGCATTTGAGGCTGTTATCAGGACTTCTCTCATGCCAACTTTGAAAGTAAAGATTTTAATATTATGAGAAGTGTAACTATCCTTAATTCAGATTTCAGCAGTCTGGTAGTACAGTAAGTCACATCTTGGTGGGATCTACAAATCTTTTGCAAAAATGTTTAATTGTATGATAGCATTTCAAAAACATTTCCCTTGATTAGATAAGGACCTTCGTGTGAATCTGTTTTATCAACTAATGATTAGTTTCATGTAGCTAGGTTACATAGTATAAATTACTTTTAAAACCCCCTTCCAAAGAACTCATGGTTTAATAAACTATAGTAAATGACACTGTGTCTAAAACAGTGTAGCAACCAGTTCTGCGATTTGCACAGTTAATATACCATTAATATCTGACTGAAAGCTAACTTCTGTTTTTCAGTGAACTTGCCCAAACACAAATATTATACAGTAATGTGGTTGTGATGTGAATATTTCACATTAATAGTATTAATGTATTAATCAACTTTCCACAATTGCTGTATCGCCTACACTTTAAATATGTTTTTATCTTCTGCTTTTCTTACTTCATTTGCTTCTAAACAGAACAATTGTCTTGCTTCCTCATATCCCTTTATTGCTCTTAATCTTAAGGACATATAAAAGGATTACCTTATTCACAGGGGGAAAAAGGTCATTAGAAATCCTCACTCCTTTATTTTCTCCTTCCTGCCTTTCACTGATTTCATAGAAGAAATCTTAGACTGTTTTCCCATTGCTAGTAGAAGAGTAGTTATTAACACACAGGAAAGCAAGCACACACATTCTATCAATAAATACTGCTCGAGTCATGGGTTCACAATTCACTAATTCATTTATTCAGTCAGTTAGCCCACAAACATTTATTAGGTATTTATTGTATTCCAGAAACTGTGATAGACTCTGGATATTAAAGGATAGATTCAACATGTTTCAATAAAGGAATAAATGAATAAATAAAGAAAATACTGACTCAGTGAATGCTTGATTAGCGATAAGATCAGCTATTTATAGAAATGCACTAATTCGGAAACCCAGTGTGCTGGACCAGTTTTCTTGAAGGAGTGGAACAAACGAAGAAGACAATATTGCCTCAGAGTGCAAGTTTAATTCTTTGAGGGAGGTGTTAGATCACAGAAATCTGTTTTTGTTTAGGGTTCACCTCAGTAAAGAAAAGGGGTAGGTTTCACCTGCTACTTGGTTAAACTGACAAACTATTAATGATTTTCCAATTAAATTGTGATCTATACATGACTTATTTTGCTACTTTTCCCTTTAACTTCCAACTGTTACCTGAATACCAGAAAAAATTGGTCAGAAAGTAACGCACACCAAACCTCCTAACCTTTCTATTCTGCAAGAGAATGTGGCAGGAGTTGAACTTCAGGAAATGAGTTTCCACGATTTTAGTTTCCCAAATGAAGACAAACATGGGTGTAGGGGCTAAAAAAAAGTCTTACTGAAAGGTCAAGGTTTGTGAATGTTGCAAAAGCCCATGAGGCTTTGGTGGTGGGGGAGAAATGCAAGGGGATTTTATTTGGAAAACTCGTGCAGGAACAAACAGTGGTATTTGTAAGGGGAGGAAAAAAGGGTGTAGGGATTCCTCCTACTCTCACATTCCCTCTACCAACGATAAACTGGCACCAGCAACTCATATTCTCTGCTGCTCTGAGATCATTGAGATTTCTTCTAAAACTTCAAGGAAATCAGTAATATACATTCTTTAATTGAGTCATGAGATGAGACAATAATATTCCAACATATTCAAATAAAAAGTTTGCCAGAGCAATGGCAGAATCATGGAAAAAAAGAATTCAATATTACTCAGTATTAGATAGTTGCTGGAGTAGATAGAAACTGCCCCAAAATTTCCAGTTTCACAGTGTTAAAAGAAAAACTTCAGCCAAATTAAATTTAAAGGAGTTTAAATGAACAACAAATGATTCACAAATTGGGCAGTCCCCAGAATCACAGCGGATTCAGAGAGACTCCGGTGCACCGATGTGGTGGAAGAAGATTTATGGACAGCAAAAGAAAAGTGATATACAGAAAATGGAAGTGAGGTACAGAAACAACTAGATTGGTTACAGGTTGGCATTTGCCTTATTTGAACATGGTCTAAACACTCGGTACCGTATGAGTGGCTGAAGTATGTGGTTGAAATATGACTGCTGGGATTGACCAAGACTCAGCTATTGTTACGGGCACATACTACTAAGTCAGGTTTTCAATCTTGTCTACCTATGAAGTTAGATTACTGTTCATCCACAAGGACTCCAATATAGAAGTACAGAGTCCCTCTTAGGCCATTTTTAGTTCGCTTTAAGAACAGTCATTTAATTTATATGTATAAGAATATTTCTTGGACTTCTGCCTTGCCAATGGCTCTTTGACGAATGGGTTTCTGGTGAGACTGATGATTCTTATGTATCATGTTGGCAAAAATTTTAAATTTTTCAATACACTTTGATGGAAAACTTCTGGCAAATTTCTCATTTATGGAGAGCAATTTGGAAAAAATCTATTAAGCATAAGATTCATTTGCTCTTTGACACAGCAACCTCACTTCAAGATAGTTATCCCTCGGATACACTCCACACATAGGAGAACTGAGGTTAGCACATTATTTGTGGTAATCAAAGAGTGAAAACAATCCAGTGTCCTCTATGGAATAATCACTCTGCCTTGCGTCTCTAAAAGAGAATGAAGATTACCTCAGTGTTACGTAAAAATCTCCAGGATATGTCATGAAGTGGAAAGAAGAAGGTGCAAGACAGTGATACAGTATGTTAAATTTTGTATAAAAGAAGAGATGAAAATATAAAGTATAAAAAGATATTTGCCTGTATTTTCAGAAAGACAGGCTAAAAAGATACAAAAGAAACTAAGTTAGGAATGGGGACCAAGTTAGGAATACATGAACAGAGACAAATAAAAATGAAACTTAATGTATGTTTTTTAAATCTCATTTTTGTATTTTAACTACGTGAATGTATTACTATTCAAAAAATAAAATTCAAATGTATAAATAAGTTAATATTAGATGTTAATCTACTTTACTTTTGCAATCTTGACATAGATAAAATGATATTCTCTCTGGTCTGTTGATGTTCAGAATTCTCCATAGCACTATTACCTTATCAGGCCTATCAGTCTTTTGGTTTTATGAGGGTAAAGATACAAATGATCATCTAACATTCTGGCGGTCCACTTTGATTTCTGTGCCAGTGAGAATATTCAGAGAATATTATTTGGGGCAAAATAAAAAAGTAAGATCTAAATCTGTGTACTGTAAAAAATTTAGTCTATTTTGGAGGTTTCTAAATGGTGATAAACTGTTATCGTAAGGAACTGCTATCAGGCCACTGGAGTAGCCTCAGTTTTCCTCCATGTGGGGAAAAGGGTCCTCTAGGCCCTTCTAGAGTCGAACAAAAGTTTGTACCTTGTATTCAGCAAACCTGGGTCTGTGCAAAACAGATGGCGACAGAAGCTTCCTCAAACTGTTGTGTGGGGGTATCCTTAGGAATTCCTCTCCCTTTTTCCTCTTGATGAAATCAATTAGAAATAATTCTTCCCAGGTCCTGAATAAATCTCTTCTGGAAGGATTATAAATCATGTGACCCTTGTGCCTGGCAGTGGCAGAAAATCTGACCCTCCAGTCCTGTGGACTATGAAAACTTTGCTCAGGTGAAGATCACAAAAAGTAATCTTCAGCAAGAATAAAGATTAGTGCTAGACTTTATTCTTTTGTGAATAGTTTAGCCTAATAACTTATGAGGGAAAAATTAAAAAGTTTATATATTTATTTTAATTGGAGATATCATGTGTTTAAGTGTGTCAATAACTTTATTAAAATATGTCTTTAGAATGAAACCATAAAAAGAATTTTCCCAAATATTCTAATTCTCCAGCTTCTACATCTATTCTAACCCTTATGCTGCCCTTATTAAATTTAAGTAAGATTACCTGCCATTATATTTGACTAATAAAATATGAGTGAAAGTGGCATGTGACTTCTGGAAAAAGGCATTAAATTACCAGAGTGACAATCCTTTATTCTTGCTGAAATTATTTTGGGAGGCTGTATGAAGAAGAATTTTTCAGCAGCCTGGTCCTTAAGTGTCTTAGAAGGCAGTTTCCCTGCTGATCCATGCTGAATATACAACGTGGAAAGAAATAGAAAAGACAAGGACCAAAGAGCCTTTATTTGCAATAGGTCTTTACTTCTGTCCAGAGAAGGACAGTCTCTGATTTGAAGACCCAGAGTTTACCCTGTAGCAAATATGCACATATATTTCTCATTATGATTTGAATAGGAGAGCCATCTAGACAACTCCAAACAAACAGACTGCTGCCTAGAAGGTATGCAGACTGGGAGATAAAGGACTGATGAATGGGCTTCAGTGACCAATTCCCTCATCAGTTATCTTCCTCACTGTAAATCAATTGCAAACCAATCTCTTAAGAGTTAGCATTAGTCAGTCAGCTCCTAGTACCTTCTGAAAACAAAGAAAATATCAAGATTCTGGGACTGTAGATCTCAATATCAGATTGAATAATCTTACCCTTTGATCTCACCACTTTCAAACCACAACATCCCAGATAGTATCTACAATGCAAATGTTAATGAAATCATCATTACTTTCATATTAATATAAAAAAAAGAAATCCAGCCTACCAAAGCCTACAAACTTACCCTAAATTTATTTAGTACTGTTTTACAGTATTTTATCAGAAAAGAATTAAAATAGGAAATATAGAGGCATACTGATTGTTAATAACGGTATCAGAACAAGAAAAAAAAAAAACAATTCTATTCAGGATGAACATTAGCTAAATCTGAATAACAGAATTCACTGACCAATTTGGTCTTTGAAGGTTTACAGGTGAAAAAAAGTTCAGATGTGAAAAGGTTTACAAATGAAAAGAAGTTCTGTAAAATCTCCAATCTAATAAAAGCACACAAAAGTGCTACTCATTTTGCTCTCACTTTCATCAAGTTCAATTAGGTTGTCAAAATTAAAATGAGGTTTAACATAATCCAAATCTCCGCCTTTCAAGGTAGCATTCAAGAATTCTTTTAAATTTTATAGTTTGTTGCTCAAGAAGAGAGTACAGATGAGAGCTGAACTGGAACATTCAAGGAATGTTCATATATTCACAAAGTTAAAAAATATGCTTAGCTATTTATACACACAGATGTTTAAGAGATGAATTACATGTTCTGCCTTCAAACTTAGAAATAAAAATTAAGGCTAAAAAACAAAAGAAAAAAGTTTTATTATCTAATTTACCAAGACTTTTGCTTGTTCTAATATTTGTTTTCCTCTTTTGTTAGTCATCAGAATCAAGTTCTAAAGTCTTTATCTTATTAAATCAGATAAGTGAGCTTCACTCAATTTGAGAGACAAACATGAAACTTACATTAGCTTCAGATTAATTTGTTAAATGACTATGGCCATACTGAAAGATGTAATACATCCCCTATCTATGACTATGGCTATAGTCTATAACCATGGACTATGGATGTCATTTAGGTTTTGTTCAGCTTATCATTTTAACCTTTGAAAATATTCCTGGCCGGGCGCGGTGGCTCAAGCCTGTAATCCCAGCACTTTGGGAGGCCTAGACGGGCGGATCACGAGGTCAGGAGATCGAGACCATCCTGGCTAACACAGTGAAACCCCGTCTCTACTAAAAATACAAAAACTTAGCCGGGCCAGGTGGCAGGCGCTACAGGCGCCGGTCCCAGCTACTCGGGAGGCTGAGGCAGGAGAATGGCGTAAGCCCGGGAGGCGGAGCTTGCAGTGAGCTGAGATCCGGCCACTGCACTCCAGCCTGGGTGACAGAGCGAGACTCCGTTTCAAAAAAAAAAAAGAAAAAAAAAAAAAGAAAATATTCCTATCAGAAACTAAAGGTGAAATGTAAAATCATTTTTTCAACAAAGCCCACTCTTTAAATATGAGTCATTCCTCAAATGCCAGCTGTCAATTAAATGTACTATAACAACATTACTGACAGACTTAAAACAAGTCCATTTGTCAGTTCATTACAGAAAGTTTATTTGTTTAGCTACTTTTTAAATTTGATCTGAGTTTGGGTGCATGTACATTTCTATGTATTGGATTTCAGTTTCATCTTGTTTTCAGTACTTTGTTTTTCCTTTTTTCAAATTTGGTCTCATGTGATGATTTTTAAGTACATGGGAAAATACTTTGGTGACTTGTATCATCTTCTTCACCTTTCTCTTACAGCTCTCCTTTCTCATCTCCCTCTTCCCCTTTCCTTTCTTTCCTTTTCCCCACCACCCTTCTCCTCACATTTCTTTGCCTGTCCTCCTCATTTTACTCCTCCTCCTCTACTGTTTCCCCAGCCCCCTTTCACCATTGTACCAGATGTACAACTCCTGCTTCAGTGACAGCATCAATAATTAAGAAAATGAAACAAGAAAACAGCTGATGTGAGCTCAGATGAGAGATCTGCAGATGAATAAACATGGTTTGCTTAGAATCTCATTTACAATGTGTAATAACCAATATCAAGGAATAAATATAGCAAAGAGCCTTTATTTATGTATGTGTGTGGGAGCGTAATTACATGCACATGTTCATATTTAGATAGCTTGAAAATCATACAAGCGAATATTGGTGGTTTTACACTTAATATCTTCCAGGGGAAAAAAGTGATGATTTTGCTGCTAACTGAATGCAGCAATGTAATTTCACATGAAATCCACAACTTGGAAAAAGGAAACATTAATATCAAACATGCGTACCATATAATTGTGCTAAACTAGGAGAAGTCTCTGCTTTTTAGTTTTCTGTTAAAGTTTTATTCCCAGAGCAGAGAACTGCTAAAGCTGTCAGCAGCTGCACAAACACTGTCCTCATTTCATTTAAGGATAGTTACACATCAAAAGATGCCTTCCGGAGCACCCTATGGTCTCGTAAGAATGAAAAGTCTGAGTTACTAATGCAAGATGTTAGATAGTAAGTCCAATGATTTAGAATCATTGTTTTATTTTTATGTGTTTTGGTAAAAACTTTATTTTGAAAATGTGCCAAAAGCACCAAATACAAAAAAAAAAAAAATGACTATAGTTCTGTATCTAAGTTAATATATTAATTAATAGATTCTATTTCCTTTATGTAGTTTAGAGGAAAAGTCTTCTTCAGTCCAAGGAATTCACGCAAATGCTTGTAGCAGCACTAGCACAGAGCCCACATATTATGGGGGAAAAGGGAAGGGGGAGCAAAAGGAGGAACAAAAAACCATAATTCTTGTGTATAGCTTATGATGCAACTAGATTCTTCTCTCAGCTTTTGAAATTTTGCAAAGTGAGACTATATCTCAGCTTCCAAAATAGCAAACTTTGTTAACTATGAAACTAAAATGATATAAACAAACAAGTTACCTTAGAGAGTTGTTTTTCTGGAGAACTAACATCATTTATTCATTCAAGCCATGTATCTACTGTATAGCAAAGAACACCACAGTTAGTGCAAACAAGCTATAAGGAAGCCTAAGACAGCAGTCGTCCTCTGTTAATTTACAGTAGAGGAGAGAGAAGATCAATACAAAGATAATTATTATAGGAACTGTTTGATTTTAAAACAGTAGCTGATCTCTTATCTGGCATGATACAGGGGCCAGAAGATGGATCTGGAGTTAGGCAAATTTGATTCTGAAAATCTATTCCACTACCTGTGTGACCAGAGAAAAGTTATTTAAACTCATTTATAAAATGGGATAACACAACTTACAAATTTTCAATGAGGATTAAATATGAAGCTACATATATTTTGCCTTAAAATATATGATACATAAACATGGCATGGTGGTGCACACCTGTAGTCTCAGCTACTCAGAAAGCTAAGGTAACAAGATGACTTGAGCGCAAAAGTTCTGAGCAGCATAGCTAAATCCTGCTTCAAAAAAAAAATGTGAAATGAAATACATGACATGTAAACCCTTCTATACTGCCTAGTCTATAATGGACAATGAACATGTGGCACTTGTCATTTGTGATTAAAGTGGTAATGAAATATTAGAAACATTAAAATTTAAATTAAAAATTAAAATCCAGAATAAAAGAGTCGATAAAATTAACATTTATAGGTGCCAGCATTGCTTTGACAATTTTTAAAAAACACACTGATATTTATTAACATATTAAAATTTGGATAATTTGTTGTGTAATGAATTCGAGTTTGAGTTTAGTAATCAAATTTGAAAAATTTACAGTAGAGAGTACATACTCTGACAACCAAACTCCTAAAATAGCAATAAAAAAAATGTAATCATATATGTTCTCAATTGCATCACAGCAGGTGAATGACTCATTTTGTAGAAAAGGGTTTAATTACTAACATTTTGCCTATGCCATGGAAAGACAATCCTAGGATCATTCTATTACGGTAGTTGTTGGCATATATCATACACTGTGAGTAGGGAGAAAGTCAGTCAATATTATTAGCCTGCAAGCAATAAAAGTTATTGTTTTTCTTAAGCACAACATTTTATATTTTTAGCAGAAGATTGTATGACTTAATTTATAAATTTAAATATGTTGTTTGAGCTGTCAGTATTTACCAATCTTTATTTTATATATTTTGGTATAGCAAAAAGTTCTCATAAAATGAACCAATGTGAAGCCAGGCATGGTGGCTCACGCTTGTAATCCCAGCACTTTGGGAGGCCGAGGCAGGTGGATCACCTAAGGTCAGGAGTTCGAGACAAGCCTGGCGAACATGGGGAAACCCTGTCTCTACTAAAAATACAAAAACTAGCTGGGCATAGTGGATTATGCCTGTAATCCCAGCTACTAGGGAGGCTGAGACGGGACGCTTCAACCCAGGAGGCAGAGGTTTCAGTGGGCCGAGATCATGCCAGTGCACTCCAGATTGGGTGACAGAGCGAGACTCCGTCTCAAAACAAACAAGCAAACAAACAAACAAAAAAGCACCAATGTGATCTGTCACACCCAAAGGGGCACTGCATATATTATAAACAGTGGTGAACATATGATTGGGTGGAACAGACATTAAGTGGCATAAATGAGTTCAGGTGAAGACAGTTATCAGAAGATGAAAAAATGATAGTGATACAACAGGCTAGTGCATGTCTAATTTTAATCAACAAAGGGGAATGAATTTGTTATGTACCCTAACTTTGTTTTGCCTTTCTATATTCTACTCTGGACTGTTGAGTTTTACATATATATACATATATATACATATATATATAAATATATATAAATTATATATATACATATATAAATATATATAAATTATATATATACATATATATAAATATATATAAATTATATATATATACACATATATAAATATACTTAATATTGTATTTCCCTGACTCCCTTGCCAATTATCTTTCTCTTTATCTCAACTGGAGAGACTGGAGGGAAATATAAAGATGGGAGGGGAAAGAAGCATTGTGGTTCAGACTTCTTCAGCATACTTATGTGGCAGTGAGGGCAGGGCAAAGGGCTGGTAGCCTCCAGGCCAAAGGTATTATCAGCTTCCTAATTTTTAGGGCCACACATGTTCTTTTCTTTGCTCTTCTTGTTCATCCAACAACTTTACAACAAATTCCTCGTAATTATTTTCCTCTGTTTGAAATATTTGAATGATTCCTGACTTTGTAATGTAATTGGCACAGTTGATGAACTTGGATATCATGCCGATATCAACTTAGAGAATTTTAAAAACCAGGAAGGATAATCAGGAATGAGGAGTTTGTGCAAAGTCAGATTCAAATGTCATGTTCAAATTATAGTAAACAAATTTCAAAGAGTTCAGAAAAATATAAAAGCTAACCTTAGCATCTTAAAATGAATATAGTACCAAGCCCTCAGGTATTTCTCAAGGAGAAAGTGACTAGACTGATGTTGTGATTGTCAAGGTACAGTTTCTACAAAGGTGAACCCATATGAAGCACAAACTGTGTACCCTCGAGCTGGCACTAGCAAATAAAAAGAATGTTAAAAATAATAATAATGATAATATGCCCGCTACGTAGAAACCTAAAGTAGGTAAGAAAGTGGGTTTTCTTATAAAAGCCACCACTAACTTTTTTTCATAACCCTAAATTTAACTCTAGCCCTAAATCTCTCTCTCTCTCTTTTAAACTAGGGAGGATAAAAATCTTTGGAATGGTTACTCCCATGTACTCTAAGTCTGCCTCTGTGTTTGAGAGAGAGACCTAAAGGACACAGGCATTAGCTCTTTGAGTGAATGAGGCCAGCATATGCTTCATGATAGATAATAACTTTGTTGGTGAGGTCTTTTTAAATTTTCAGCTCCTCCTACATTTCTTCTTCCACAAAACTCACACATAATACAGAACGTTTAAAGAATTACTCCTTAATCATAACTTTATATCCATAGAAGTCTAAGTTCTGTGGGCTTCAAGAGAGGCTCACAAAATGCCACTTATCTAGAATGAATGAAGTTTCTCTAATCCATAAAGTGGATCTAAGCAAATTCATAATCTTTAAGTGTTCATCTCCATCACCGCCACCTAAGCATGATAAAAACTTGCTCTATTCATGGGGTTATCATAGTGGTTTCTAAGTTTGGCATCAAGCCTAGAATTTACTATCTTCGTATCACTTTTCTAAGGAAGATGATAGCCCGGGTGAAAGAAATCCCCCTAAGAGCACACCCTGTTCCTGGTGCCACTTCTCAGCAGGCCTTCTCTCAGGTCTGATATGTGAGAACTGCTGTCTACTTAAGAGTCATTGACGGCAAATTCTTGCCACGTCACTGAAACTGAAAGATGTTTAGGAAAAAACAAACACAAAAACTCATGTGTTTGAGCGAATAAATGGTTTAAAACATTTGTGTACATATTAAAAACTATAGAGCTATAGTTGAATGCACAGTTTTTTATGAATTTTTACTTAAAAAAGATTATGTCACTGCATTTTGCCTATTTGTCTTTGTTTACTTCAGCAAGGAACTTCAGATTATGTTTCTAGACTGGCAGAAATTATCTTTCCCAATCACTCCATTAGGGCACTTTTGTAAAAGAAAAAAAAAAGACAAAGTTCTATCACTTTTGTGGACTATAAATTTAAAGCTGCAGATTGCAGATGCTTACGAACTTAGCTTAACATATTTAGTTCTGATATTTAAAAACTTCAATTTATTTGCTCATATATGATTCAATCGAGTTTAATGCTTGGGAAAGAGGAAGAGAGGTTTTTTTGGTTTTTCTGTTTTTTTCTGAGATGGAGTCTTGCTCTGTCGCCCAGGCTGGAGTGCAGTGGCGCGATCTCAGCTCATTGCAACCTCCGCCTCCTGGGTTCAAGCGATTCTCCTGCCTCAGCCTCCCAAGTAGCTAGGACTACAGGCATGTGCCACCACGCCCAGCTAATTTATTTTTTGTATTTTTAGTAGAGACGGTGTTTCACCATGTTAGCCAGGATGGTCTCGATCTCCTGACCTCGTAATCTGCCCATCTCGACCTCCCAAAGTGCTGGGATTACAGGCGTGAGCCACCGCACCCAACCGGGAATTTATTCAGTGGTTTGAAGAAAGCTTTACCATGGTAACATGCAGGCTGATTTTGCATCTGGTATAAAAATGGATTTTAATTTTCTATTTTATAAATAGGGTAGAAATATTTCTGTACTTGGCAAGGTTGCTAATGAGAAGAAAGCTTAAAATACTAATATAAGCCTTGTCGCAAACACATGTTAAGGGTTTCATTCACTTATTGAAAATCTTTTAACATCTCTAAAGTTTGACAGAGGTAGAAATGCAGTTGAAATGGGTTTGATGATGTCTAGAAAAATTGGGGCAGTCAACATTTATCTTAGACATTTTAATTTTTTTATTGCTCAAATTTTTAAATTTATACAAGAAGAAATGCAAAGTAACTATCATTTGGAAAAATTGATTCTCAAAATGTGGTCTGCTAGCTGTCTCCTGGGAACTTGTTAGAAAGGCATATTCTGGGGCTTCTATAAGTCTTAGGGAATTAGAATGTCTGGGAGAGGCCCAGCAATGTGAGCTTTAACAAGTCCTGTAGTTGACTCTGAAGCCCATTTAAGTCTGAGAAGTTCTCATCTAAATGTTGTTACATTTATCCTGAGTCACTTGTCAGTATTCAAATTTAATTCATTAAAGTGAAAGCTAGTCTTTTAAGATACTATCTGGTAAATCTCCTTACTCCTGTTATATGATAAAGAGCATACAATTTACAATGGTAACAGCCTTTTAAGAAGGCAGTATGCCATGGTTTATGTGATCTATAATGGGCATATAAGAACACTGGAATTTCACTAGACCAAAATAAAAAGAGAGATGTGCATTCTGTTGCTCTATTACCCGGTATTAAATCAAGTTTAACCTGAAATTACCTCCTTACATATTTTAAGTTCAGCCTGAAGGTTTCTCTGTACATAGGTAAACTATAACCTAAATGAAAGTGTAAACGGACTGTAACCTACTCTTATGTCAGTCACTTAGTTATGACCAAAGTGGACCAACTGTTTAAATCATGTTCAAATAAGGCAAATGCCAAGCTGTAATCAAGCCTGCTGCTTCTGTGCCTCACTTCTGTTTTCTGTACCTCACTTTCCTTTTTCCGTCTATAAATCTTCTTCCACCATGTGGCTGCAATGGAGTCCCTCTGAACCTACTCTGGCTCAGGAGGCTGCCCAATTCACGAATTAAACTCTGTTAATTTAATTTGGCAAAGATTTTTCACACTAGGAAAGACTTATTGTTGAATGAATCTCAAATACTCATGGATGTGTCTAAATCCTCTCCACCCTTGAGCACTAGATCTTAAGCTTCATAAAATCTTTCCATGGAGATAACAGTTTTTATAGTAACCTTAAAAGTTACATGAAATCTATTAAATCAGTCTTCAAAGAGTCAAACAGGTCCATACTTTTTCTAATTTAATAAATATTAAAATTTTTATATTGGTGACAATATGGTCCAAATTAAACAAACAAATTCATATTTGATTATACTCTCTGGCATTTAAATTGATTCAGAAAACTAAAGTAGAAGCTTTAATGTGCCTTATGCCTGAAGACTAATCTTTTAAGTGGTTTGGATGTTAATCATCAAGACAGCAGACTTCTAGCAAAACAAAGCTTTAGAATAAAAGCAAGTTATAAATGTTAGACCTCTGTTGATTCCAAAGTGATTCTGTTGAAGTAATTTATAATGACTAACCAATTAATTTAATTTAAAATAATCATAAAGCTGGTCATAATTTTTTGAAATTATAATAAAGCATTTATTAATTTAGTACATGATTATATAGCAAAAATGAATGTAATGCTATGTTTAAACTATTAATAATAATGAAACTAGCCAATAGTTAATTACAGATCATGTCATTTTATCAATTATTAAGAATATGAAATGTCATCAAGAGCTACTTACTTTAGTTATATCTGCCTAATGTCTGTGTTTAGGCCCTGTTCTATTTTATACACTTATATACTCCAGATGATTGCTGAACTTGATTTTCAAAGGCCAAGAATCTCTATTTCAAGGATCAAAATTCATAACTTTTTTTTAGAGTAGAGTTGAATGACAAATTTTAATAAAAACGAATTGTGTATTTTAAAATGTGTTACCAATGGACAGTAAGAATATGTGTGACATTTGTTTTTTATGTATTTCAAATAATTTTTCTAAAATAATGTTACAATATTTATGAATAGGGTAGAAGTATTTAAAAACAGACATGGTCTCTCATTCCAGGAAGTGCTCCCCTGTCTACCTGTTCTTTTTCAATTTAAATTACCCAATAGCAACTTCTATGAATTTTGAGCAGAGTTGAAAATAAATGGAGCCCAAAACCTAGGATAACTCACAGTTACTCAAGTTGTCATTGCCTTAAAGCCAAGGCTAGTTTTGTCCCTTTTGTCAGGGACAATGCATTACCCAAGTATGTAAGTCTGAAGACCGTGTCCTGATCTCTGTAAAGATTTAGTTAATTAATTCTATGTAATACTTTCTTGCTGTGCATTGATACAACCTGGCTTTGTAAAGTAGATGTTGGTGTTTTATTTGGCACTTAAAGTGGTACAAAATAGAAGTACTAGACAGAAGTAAAGAATGGATAGAAGTGTTAGAGGCTTTGAAATCAAATAAAACTTGGTTTAGATTCTTGATTCAGAATTTTGTTAGTTGTCACCCTTTGGCCAGTTATTTAAGCTTCAGAGATTTTAAGCTTATGAAATTTAAGATGGAATGTTGTACAGATTCAGTTAGACCGTTTATGTGAATTCTTAGTAAAATGCCTAGCATGTAAGAGATGCTCATTAAATTATATGCATTACTCTTCCTAATTTTAAGCATAATGGCATAATCTCAGCAGAGATAACTTTAATGCCTTCTTAATAATGTCATTTGCTACTTTAGTATTGTGTATTTCCCAGAGGATTAGAGTCATAGTATGACCTCATCTTTCAAATCCCTTATGTATTCCCAACTAGGTCTACATGAGGCAAGAATATCCAAGCTCATGACTTCATTACTTCTAAATGTTTACACATTCACTTGCCCATTCAACCAACATTTATTAATAATCACAACATGTCAGTTGCTGCACAAGGCTCTGCATATGCAAAGATTGAAGATGGCTCCAGTGAAGTCCCTATCAAGTGCTTGGCATGCCATGAAGATGTTTTATTGCTAATTGTCACATTCCGTATGTCTGGATTATACCGACTGAACAGTAGATACATGACTCTATACCTCATTGAAAGTATTGTCTTCTTGACATGAATATTGCTTTATAATGTTTATTATCCAGTTTTTATATGCCATTATGGAGACCAAATAACAAATATATATTCTTCACACCTATGCCTTATTATTTTTTCATGAGTCAAAGAGTAAACATTTATATTTTAATGTAAACATTTATTAGTCCAAAAGAATGAAAAACAAATCCATAAGCCATCGCAATTCAGAGTAGAACAATTTGTAATTTCTAAAATAGTGTTTATCATAATCATTTAAAGGAGAGAAGCTCTTTGGAAAAACAACAATGTGTGTAACAGAAAATTGTAAAAACAAAAGTGTTCATTTTCATTTGCTTTAATAATGAATTTGAAAACTACTGGCAAATAAAAATTGGCACAATTTTCTTTTTTCTAAAAATGGAAGCTTTATCTAAAAGAAAGCCTCTATTTAGTGAGTGATTATACTGCATGGAAGTACACAATGTCTCGGAAACCACAGATGTTTACAGGGTTAGGGTTTTTGGCACATATTTTGTTGAAATATGCCAAATCAGCGTTTTAAAAAATGTGTTCCATTCTATATCCAGTCAGGAGCCATATTTGGTATAGCTTAAGTTTAAAAGCAAATGTCATAATAAGCTAGAATATTGTTTATGTTTTTCTACCTTGTAACTCTCCTGTAGTCAACACTGTCAAGAGCTCTCTCCTTTCTTAGGAGAGTTGGGAGTAGTAAGTGCTGCCCAATGACCAGAACACTGTGTCAGTTATGTATAAGTTTGGCCTTATAACACAAGCATGCTTTCGGAAAGAAGGGTTAAATGTCATTGCAAAATGATTTCTTGTCACTTCATGATTCTGGGGACAGACAGGAGAGAGGGAAAAGGTGTGTGAAAATGTTGGCCAGAGTTGATAAGCAAAGTTAGTGAGAAGGTCATGAAGGTGGTGAACTGTTCACTTTCTCCCCCAACCCCTAAACCCATGACCATATTTGGGCATTGCAAATGGTGTGATCAGGGGTTTTCATTCTACAAACTGGCCTGCAGAACAAGGCAGCAACAGGGTTGATGGACATTACTATGTTTAACTTCTTGAAAGTTGAATTAGAGGTCATGATTTAAAGCAATAGTAAGAAATCAGTGGTGCACAGCTACTTGGGAAGATGGCCACACCACTAAGAAAGCATCAAGTGTTCTCTCAGAGAAATGTTCATCATGCCATTCCTCTTTCCATCTTTTTCTTTTTCTAGTTTATATTCATTTTTCTTAATATGTATTCTTATACTTTATTTTCCTCATTATTTCTTCCTTTTGTTGACATTACTTGTTGGTTTATTTATCCATTTATATTTTCATAATAAATAAAAAAACTTAATCATTAAGCTTATTTTGTTTAAATAATCACCTATAAATATCCAATATTATATATCAATAATTTATATGAATGCATGATTTTTGTATATTTAGTTGCATTCCATGTATGAGTCCTATTAGAATTGATTTTAATAGAGTATTAAAAGATAAAGACTTCAGTAGATTTTCATTTAATTTACAAAAATTTGAAAACCTGAACAGTGCTAATATTCAATCAAGCAAGGACGTAAAATATTAATTCCCTTTGAAGTATTTCAAAGAGTTATTAAGGTAGCATTCAGTGACTTACCAATAATCTTTTATGATATCTTCTTTATAAAATATTGACGGGGACGTAGTGAGGCGCAAGTGAGTACATCTTGCCATGGTAGATACTCAGAGCTTGTAAGTTCTAGATTTGACTCTAACAAGTGATTATGGGCAATTTACTCACCTTCTCCAATAAGCTTCTTTATGAATAGACTGTAGCCCATGTCTAACTTGTGTGTAATTCATATCAGGTTTGTGGGATCGTATAAAACAATGTATGTAAAAGAGTTTAGGAACTGCAACATAAAACAAATTACTGATGCACTGTTTCTTATTAAAACGAACAAAAAAAAACCCCTCATTCTTGAAGGTAGTTTTCCATTCTCTGAGGAGAAAAGTGTGGTGTTTAAAATAAAGAACACACACACACACAATTATAACACGCCACTGCCCTCCTTAAAACATTTTAATGACTTGCTATAAAGTTTAGGAAAATAATCCTACCCCTCACTATGGTCTACCATGTCCTACATTAGCCAGTTTTACTAGTCTCTCCCGTTTCAGCTGTCTTGCTCAGTTTTCCATCCACAAAGCCCCCAGTTCTGTCTTTCAAAAAACCAGACTCACAGTCTTTGCTCTACTGTGTTCAAAGAAAACCTGTAGAAAAGTTAAATGTAATAGAGTTTATTTGAGCAAAGAATGATTCATAAATTAGGTAGCACTCAGAAGTAAAAGCAGTTCAGAGAGTCCAGCTTTATAGACATGATGATATATAATCCAAGATATATGTCAATAATTTATATTCGAGTGTATTATCTTTGCATTCATGAATTTTCAGGGGGAGATTTTTTTGAATGCATGGATTTTTGCATGGAAGCTAAGTAGAGAAATTACCTACCTAGCCACAGCTAGACATCTGCCTTATTTGGGTATGGTGGGATGAGTGGCTGCCTGTGATCAGTTGAAACCTGGCTGCTTGTGATTGATTAAAACTCAGTAGTTATACTCCTAAATTGGTTTTGGTTTATTTAGTACTGTTAGGTTGCAGTTTGTTTGAAGGAACTCAAAGCACAGATGTAGCCTCCTGGTAATGGCCTCCCACTTATTTAATAAATGCTTTCCTCTGCTTGAAATCCTCTGCTTTAGATAAAGCAGTGAGTGCAGTCCTGTTTTATCTAAAATAATCACCACCAACCCTCACCAACCCTTAAAACACTTCACTCTTCTTCCAACAAATTATAATTTGCAGTTATTTGATCTACTCATTTGCTTACTATTCTTTATGCCCTTCCCACTAAAATAGTTATTACATTTATATAACAAAACTCAGAAGTAGAAAAGACCACACCACACTGTAGTAATTGCCACACTATGTGTTAAAATACATTCATCACAGCCCAGAGTGGTGGCTCAAGCCTGTAATTCCAGCATTTTGGGAGGCCGAGGTAGGCGGATCACGAAGTCAAGAGATCGAGACCTTCTTGGCCAACATGGTGAAACCCTGTCTCTACTAAAAATACAAAAATTAGCCAGGCATGGTGGCTCGCACCTGTAGTCCCAGCTACTTGGGAGGCTGAGGCAGGAGAATCACTTGAACCTGGGAGGTGGAGGTTGCAGTCAGCCGAGACCATGCCACTGCACTCCAGGCTGGCGACAGAGCGAGACTCCATTTCAAAAAAAAACAAAAAAATTATCCAAAGATAAAAACCATTCAAATCTCACCCTGTTGGTCCAGAGGGGCTGAGGGAAAAAAAATTAACAGAAAGAGAAATAGAAATGTACTTGTCTTTCTTCGCCAAAAGTTTATCTGTCAGCTGAGTAGCCCTATTCGACCCTAGAGCCTTGTATCGTGGTTCAGAAGTGTGATTAGAGAAGAAGAAAAAAAAAAAAAAAAGGAGGGCATACAAGTATTTATGTTCACCTATAGTGCACTAAAAAGTGAAATAACCAAAAAAGCATTGATGAATTTCATTATTTGATATTTTAAAGTTTTTTCTTTAAAAACAGAACTGCTAAAGAGCTTGCTTTCCTCAAAATATAGTGATTATAACCAGCTCCATAGTCAGTGTTATTTACATGATGAAGTCTTGAAATTCATAGATGTAATCCTCACATTTGGGAATATGTTGTAAGTGCCCAATAGTTCTTAAGTATAATAATTTGTGATTAATGAGGCATAAATTACAATCCTGTGTAAAAACTCTCCCGGAGTGAGTGACTGACACTATAATATCTGAATATAATGAGGCTTTGTACAAGACTTTGCACATCAACAGAGATACAGAACTTATCTATATAAAAAAAAGCTTTATAAAGGACTTTCATATTATTTATATCAAGGGAGAGTAGCAGAATGCCCAGTTCCATCCTAGAGCCACACTCTTGGTGCACATTATATTCCTTCCACTTACTAAGTAACCACATTGGGTCAATTACTTAACTTCTCTGAACCTCAGTTTTCTCAATTTAAAATGAGAATAACAATAATAACTTCATGGGGTTGTTGTGAGCATTAAAAAAGGTATGAAGTAATGCATAGCATGTAGTTAGTTATCCATAAATAGTAGCTATTATTATCACTTAAAAGCTGACGATGAGGACTCAAAGGTCATAGATAGTCAATTATTTTCCACTATATTTTATTGGGAAAATATTATTCTATAGCTGTGCTTAAAGATATTGGATTCCAGAAGTCTTGAGATATTCTCATGAATCCCAAGGGTCTGTTGTGTTGTTCCATATTGTATGTGGCTTCAGGAATCTAGGATGACAGAGTGAGTCCTGCTGTTTTGATGTATAAACTGTTTGTTAAAATAGTATAAAATAAAAGCTTTTTTTTTTTTTTTTTTTTTTTGATGGAGTCTTGCTCTGTCGCCCAGGCTGGAGTGCAGCGGTGCGATCTCGGCTCACTGCAAGCTCCGCCTCCCAGGTTCACACCATTGTCCTGCTTCAGCCTCCGGAGTAGCTGAGACTGCAAGCGCCCGCCACCACACCCGGCTAATTTTTTTGTATTTTTAGTAGAGACGGTGTTTCACCGTGTTAACCAGGATGGTCTCGATCTCCTGACCTCGTGATCTGCCCATCTTGGCTTCCCAAAGCGCTGGGATTACAGGCGTGAGCCACCGCACCCGGCCAATACATGCATTTTTATCAGATCAAAGATTAAAAAAAAAAAAAAAAAGGTTAGAAGAGAAATAATGGTTTGGCTTTACTTAAATAAAGAAAAAAATATAATAACAAAAGACAGGGCAATTGTTGGCAGCCTGGTTTCATCTGCTATTTTTTATGTTCTAGATATTAAGAAAACCATTTCCTTTGTATATGCAATTGATAAATTGAAATAAAAATATTGAGTTTATAAATATATATTAGAATTTTTTTTCAATGATAGAATTTTTCTAAGGCAATGCAGAACACTTCCAAACTCATTACTGAATAAAATAGACAATGAATTCTCATTGAGATAATCTAGTGTCAAACCCACTTAAAATCACAATGGGTTAATAGTTACCACAGATTTCATGTGGAGATTCAAGTAGGAATGAATTTCAATTAGCTTAGATCCAGATGGGCCATCTCTGTTCATAGCATGTGATATAATATCTTCTAGAATGGTCAACTTTGTAGACTCTAATAGAGTTTTTATGACTATAACTAAGAATGACTAAAAGTTTTTACTTATTGACAATTTTAAAATATGCTAACCACCATGCTAGACACTTCACTTGTACACTTTTTCTATGACTGAGGATAGTGGAAGTCCAGAGAGGTTTAGCAAGTTGCCCAGAGTGACACAGCTAGTAACTGGTAGAGCCAGGTAACCTGACTCCAGAACCCCTGCTCTGCCCAGCACACAAATATTAGGAGAACAAGTGCTTTCTGGTTAATTTGAAAGGAGAAACTGCCTTGAACTTCCTTTAAATTTTTTCTAGGAACAATTGATCAATGGATGCTAATGGGAACATGCTTTTCATTATTAGGACACTTAACCACAGTTAATACAAATACATCTTAGGATGACAACAACATAGAACTAACAGTATAATTACAATTAAAACGAGACTGTCACTTTTATATTTTTAGAATTTTATGTACATAATTAACAAACGGTAGTTCCCTTTTATTTCATTATGATGATTTACACAAGAATTAAAGTAATCAGGTAAAAAAAAAAAAGGTGTGTGGGTGAATTTTCTGGAAAAAAAAATTAAATCTACTGAATGCCTAGAGTCATTATTATTACTATGATTTCCTATAGATGCATTATTACAGTTAATGGATTTTCTGAACATGGCACATACCAACTAAGAAAAGCTTCATATTTTATAGTAGCTAACTTTTTTACTATTTACTATGCACTAGGCACTGAACTAAATGGGCTCTTTCACTGAATCATCGTAATAGAGTGAGAAGATAGACACCACAAACATGCCCATTTTAAATTTAAGGAAACTGTAACCCAGGGAGGATAAGGTACATCTCCCACAGCTAGTAAGTGACAAAGCTAAGCTTTGAACTCCTCCTGTAAGTCTCTCACTAGAGCCAAGACTAATATTAACAAACAGGCGTTCTGTAGAAAGAACTACCTCCAAAGATTGTATGATATTTTGTCATCTTCAGAACAGCTTTCCATGAATTAATTCATCCCATACTCACAAGAGCTGCCTGATATACACAGAAGAAATTAAGAAACTGAGTTTCAGAAAGGTTAAGGATTTTCTGAAGATCACAAGGATTTTAAAGTAGTAACACTCACACTGTTGACCAGATTTTATGTCTCTTTGTTCCACAGTTTTCTAATATGCATGCTTCTTCCTCAGATGACAATAACCAAATGCTTGTATTTTAGTACTAGTCTTAGGCTCTTGCTTTGATTGAGCTGTTGAATTCTGGCCACACAAAGTACAGCTGCTGCTTCTCAGAGATTTCAGCTCTGTTTTGACCTTGGCAATGTAATTCAAGTAGAGAGAAAGTCAACCACAAATGTTTATCCGTCTGCCCAGTTATTCTCCATTCCCTCCCGGCTCTGACTCCCTCCACACGCAGGGTTTCCCTGTGGACCTCACGTGTGTCTTGCCCCAGTACGAGTCCCACATTCAGAATTTAAATTAGGGTCTGTTGAAGACTGTTGGTCTTCTCTGTGTTTTTTCCTGTTGCATTTTGAAAAATAAGTTCTTACGATAAAAGTATAACAATCTTATGTCCTCTCCCATTTTATTATGGTGGCTATGTATTTGTAAACTTCCAAGTTCTTCGATTTTTCTCTATAGTTTTAGCACTTTGAGGTTATTTAGTAGATACAATTTTATTCTAATGCCACTCAACAACACAATTTTCCCCAAGTCTTTATTTTTTTAATTCATTATTAATCATGATTGACATTGCCTTCTGCTGTTTTAAATTCCCTCCAAATTACCTCAAAATCAGCTCATCCATTTTTAGTTTTATCATCCTCATTTAATGACACGTTACAGCAAAACATTTAGCCTCTGCAAAAAGAAAGAATGTAAGCAGAGGAAGGCACACTTTCAGTTGAGTACTACATTGAGCAATGAAGTAAGTAATTTAGTGCCACTGATAATGTCTCAAGACCCCAACCATTCAATGGCATGAGAATGTGCCAACATCCAATATACATTGTTAAAAATATTTTATCTCTATCAATATTTATGTACACATAAGCTCTAGGACTGCTGGTATTGCCCTTCATATTTCACACTGGTTCTTACTGCATTCAGCCAAAGAGGTGCTTCAGAAACAATAAATGATATTGCTTTTTACCATATTTTTATAATAAGCTGTTAGGTTAACAGAGCAGTTACTCCAAATAATGAAAGTACCAGATATAGCACTTCATTTACACTGATTGTATTATATGTAAATTCTAATAAAGGACAATATCTAAATATACAGTGGCTTGGGGAAGGAGTGTCTGCTTAAATATCTCTTTAAAATAATTGCTGAGAATTAGTAGAATGACAGAACTGGGAACAAATTGGGGATATTTATATTCTAAATCTAAATCTGAAAGGGAGCTTCACGTTGTTTTGCTTATTATACAGCCAAAATGAGAAGGCCAGGTATCTGCAACAGCGGCCAAAGAGGTGTGGAACAAGTTTGGTCAGACCATCTTCAGGGTCCAAACCTGTGATAAAATCTGTCCACACTCAGTCCACCTAAGGGCTCCTGAGTCAAAGGAATGTGTCTGCCTCCCAAGCCTTTGGAATAACAGACTTACAGTACAGAAATAATGTAAAGAGAATATTGAAATTACCTGTAATCCATTCAGCGATGACCACTGACATCAGTCAACATTTTAGTGTATTTTTAAAATTATGACTATAAAATTGATATGGGTCTCAATTGATAAAATCTTTTAGATGTTAGTTTTTCAACAAACATGAGTATCTTTCAAAATGATGCAAAAATTACATTTCTAGATAATTATCTTCAAGAACTAATCAGAAATCCTCAGAAGGATTGTATATGTATAAATGTGCAGTGATACACAATACAGGTTTGTGTGTATTAACATATTTTTGCATACACACAAATATATAAATTTTTTCACTTACCATAAGAGTTTTTACTCAAATTCTTGTCATAATTCTATATGATTTAAATGACTATATAATATTCTATATGTAGACATGCCATAACATATTTAACTGGCCTTCTGCCATTGGACTTTACACTGTTTCCTCTTTACTTCATAAATAACAATGTAAAATATTATTCTTTTGGATACACCTGTGTATGAGTCTCTAATTCCCCATTTTGGATAAAACTTTATACAAGTAATTGCTGGCTAAGTACATCCTGAAGGTTTGTAAGACAACTTATATTTCTACTACCAGTATATAAGAATGCCATTTTCTTCACACTGAGGATAGTACCATAAAAATAAACAACAGCACAAGGTATACTAAATAGATATGATATATTGCTGTTTAAATCTTTGTTTCTTTAAATCTTTCCTGATGTATTATTATTTGCATTTTTGCCCTCCTTATGTTTGTTGATCACTTGTATGCCTCCCCTTTTACTACTTTAGTAAATTGCCATTCGTGTTCCTTGCCAAGTTTTCCAACATGCTCTTAATGTTTTTGGTTTTATATTCCTGGAAATTCGTTATGTGTTAATAATTTTGACACTGTGTTACATTTTCAGCAGTTTATGTTTTTTATTTTCATACACAAACACTTCTTGATAAAATATTGTCATTAAAGTCACATTCTGGGATGTAGAAGTTTCAATATGTAAATCATTTTCTACCAACTTGTTCTGTTTAATAAAGAAAATAATTCTTGGTCTTCTTGGAAGAGGAGTTTTACTTATAAAAACTGCTTGAATAGAGATATCTTGGCATTGCATTCTTTCTTTTCTCATTTTCCTTTTGCCTTACCAATCCACATCATTCACAGCCAACACAGTTCACCAGGATGCATACTATCAGAGAAGCATTAAAGAAGATGGAGGATGATCTAATGTTTTACTCAGTTTGGTTGCTATAACAGAGTAATATAGATTGAGTGGCTTATAAGCATAGAAGTTTATTCCTCACAGTTTTGGAGGCTGGGAAGTCCAATATCAGCATGCAGGCAGATTCAGTGCCTGAGGAAGGCCCACTTCCCAGTTCATAGGTAGCCATCTTCTTGCTGTGTCCTCATATGGTGGAAGAGGGGAGGAAGTTCTCTCTGGCTTCTTTAGTAAGGTCATTAAACCCACTCACAAGGGCTCTACCTTCATGACCTAATCACCTCCCAAAGGCTCCATCTCCCAACATCATTACAGTGAGAATTAGGTTTCAGTATATAAATTTTGGGGTGACACAAACAGTCTGCAGCACTTAAATATAAATGACTGTCTCAATTCCGACTTTCTTAACCCAAGGCTATTGATTTCTAACAAATATAATATCAGTTAATTTGTATAGTAATAGTTTGCTTTTATGTGTCATATATTTTACCAATACTGTTGAATTTACATAGTATAAATGATATTATGTCTTCATATTTCCATTAGAATATGAAAAGGTCACAAATATCACTCCCTCTCCATCCTCAAAAACACACTACTAAAACAACAAAAGAGAAACGTTTTGCTAAACTGAATTTTATTTCTAAAACATTATGGTCTGAACTTAAAATATCCTTGATGAATTTCTCACCTTCTTAAATTTTTTTGATGTACAATTGATTCTCCTGTTTAAAATGTCTAATTTATTGTTCTGATACTGTGCAAAATTCCAGTGAAATTAATTTTTTGGCGTGAACTGTGTTTAATGTTGGGCTGCTACTGTGCAAGAGATTGACAGTTCCTTTGTAACTGTAGTGGAACGTTCAACCTTCCAACTAATAAGAAATAAAAATATATAAAAGTGAAGAGATACAACTGGTTTCAGGACAGGGACATCCTGGAAATCAGATTATGTTCTCCATTGATGTTAGATTTGAAGAACAAATTGACCTGTAAACTTGATGACAGTGAAAAAACAAAAATGGTTGCAATTTTTGAATTGTCACATAAGTTTAGAAAGACACAATTTCTCCACTGATGTATTTTAATACTTAATTATTTTTATAATTAATCAGGTTTTCTTTCCTTGCAAATGCATGAATTAGTTGAATAAAGTAGACAAATATCTTGAAGAATTAAATTTACCAAAGCTGTCAGAAAAAGGAACAGAAAATTTTAATACTGCATTATCTATTAGAGATGTTGAATCTGTTTTTAAAAAGAGAAGAAAAAAAAAAAAGAAGCCAGCCCCAAATGGCTTCACAGATGAACTTCTTTAAAACATTTGAAGAATAAATAACAACAATCTTTCACGAACTCATCAACAAAATAGAAAAAAAACAAAAACAAACAAAAAATCCCTCTAACTCTTTTTTTTTCTTTTTTTCGAAACTGAGTTTTGCTCTTGTTGCCCAGGCTGGAGTGCAATGGCACAATCTCAGCTCACTGCAACCTCCACCTGCCAGGTTCAAGCAATTCTCCTGCTTCAGCCTCCTGATTAGCTGGGATTACAGGCACCTGCCACCACACCCAGCTAATTTTTTGTATTTAGTAGAGACAGGGTTTCGCCATGTTGGCCAAGCTGGTCTTGAACTCCTGACCTCAGGTGATCTGCCCTCCTTGGCCTCCCAAAGTGCTGGGATTACAGGCATGAGCCACCGTGCCTGGCCCCTGTCTAACTATTTTTATGAGGTCAGTATAACATTGATTTTCATACTTACAAAGACCCAAAAAGGAAAAAATGTTACAGATAATTATCTCTCACAGACATAGTGGTAAACATATTTAAAAACATATTAGTGAATCAAATATGATAATATATAAAAGGATAATTCATCACAATCAATTGGACTTTAGATATGAAAGAATGGTTTAAAAATTTCTAAATAAATCAATGTAATTTACTACATTTACCATAGAAAAGTAGATTATACAAGTGTCTCTAAGATATAGAAATAGATTTTGAAAAAAGTTAACAGTCATGACTAAAACAAACTTTAACAAATTAGAAATAGAAGAGAGCTTTCTTAGTCTCTAATGAAAAGTATCCACCAAAACCCCACAGCAAATGATCGATTTAAAAAACTCCTCTGAGATTAGGAACAAAACAAGAATGCCTAATAACGCCAGTTTTATTCCATATCGCACTGAAGTCCTAGCCAGCATAATAAGGCAAATAAAGAAATAAAGGAATAAGAATAGGAGAGGAAAAACAAAGTTATATATGACATAGTTGTATTTAAAGACCTTCTGAAGAATCTACATATAATTAGAATAAGTTTAGTAAGATCAATGGGTATGTAAAAAAATTAATTGAATTTTTATATACCTTCAACAAATAACAGAAAATACTATTTAAAGAAAAGAGTGTTTACCCAAACATAAAGTTTTAAAAATCTAGTAATAAGCCTTAAAAATGTATAAAAGGATATTTTCAGAGAGGAAATAAAGACCTCAATAAATGAAAAACTTTATGATACTCATGGCAGAAAAGTGAAAACTTAATATAATAAGCTATCAAACCACTTTCCTGTCATGTTTTGCCCTTTTTGCAAGCCCACTTCCCCTTCTACTTCTCTACTATGTGATGCAATCCACCATGTTAAGACATAACGGTGAGGCCCTCACCACACGCAGCCACCCAATCTTGCACTTCCCTGCCTCCAGAACCATAAGCAAAATAAACCTCTTTTCTTTATAAATTATTCAGTCTCAGGTATTCTGTTATAGCAATAGAAAATGTGTGAAGGCAATTACATATCTAACAGAATGGCTAAAATGAAAGACTGATAATTCCAAATATTGATGAGGATGTGGTACAACCAAGACTAGTCCACTGCATGTGCAAATACAAAACAATATAACCACTTTGGAAAATCTCTTAGATGTATTTACATAGGATTAATATATACATACTCTATAATATAGCAGTTCTGCTGCTAGGTATACATGCAATTGAAATATATATGCATTTAAACCAAAGAATGCCCCTGTACGAGAATGTTCCTATCAGCAAGATTCACAACAAATTAAAAGAGAACCTAACTAAATACCCATCAACAGAAGAATGGATAAACAAATTGTGATATACACAGGGAGTGGAATACTAAAACAATGAGAGCAAGCAGGAAAAGGTTAATGCAGTAGGCCTGGGTTACTCAAACCCTGCACATTCCAAAGAAGGTTTGTCTTCATGACTCTTGCTTGGTTAACTTCTGAGAAATAAGCTCTGAGCCCTTAAAATATTCTGTGTGATAAGAGTGTTTCTGCAGGTCTGAAGGTTTGGGCCACGATGTACCAGTGTGGCCAGTTAAGTTTACCCTAACAATGTTACTTATAGTGAATGCCTGCTTTTTCTCTGAGTAGTTAAGGTCAGTCATGCTGTCATTATCGGTCCCAGTAGAAACTCTGGACATCAAGGCTCAGGTGAGATTCCACGTGCCCCCATGAATCTCCACTAAAAGGAAACACCTGAAAGTGTGCATCTAGTTTCTCTTGGACTTTGTCCCATCTGCTCTTTTCCTTTGCTGATTTTAATTTGTATTTGCTTGCTGTAGTAAATTGTGTGTGTATAAATAGCTTCTGATTCTTGTGAATCTTTCTGAGCAAACCATCAAGTTGGAAGGTACTCTTGGGGACCCATGACACAATTTGATTCTATTTATATAAAGTGCAAGAGTGGACAAATTTAATCCACACTGTTAGAAGTCAGGATGTTGATGGAAGGCAGTGATGGGAAGGAAAACAAAAGGTCATTCTGGATGCTGGAAAGGTTGCTTTTCTTACACCAAAGGCTGGTTACATATGTATGAAATTCTTCTGAGTTATAAAAACTGCACCCCTAAATGTAATTTTTGTGAGTTGCCAGTATCCTTTAGGGAGAAACTTTTTCTCAAAACTAGCGTCTTCTGCTGGGAAGTATCATGGGATTTTTTTGAAGATTAGAATGCAGAATTCCAAATAGCTTCTTTGTGATGATGTCCCTGAATGTGAGATATGCAAAGATGAGCATCAGCCTACTCTGAAGTATATGTTATGGAAACCCGTAATTGACAGTGTTATATTTTTCTCTTCCTTAGTGTAATCTTATACCTTTCTTATGTTTTTTACATTAATTAGCAATGTAATTTGCTTTTGCAAAGAGACGAGGGAGAAGTTTTTACATAAATTAACAGACTTCAAAGTATTTTCCTCACACTATTTTGTGAAGATACATCTTTCTGCCCCTCACTATTACGTAACCCCATAAAGAACTCTAAAAATGGAGAGGGGAAGGGCACACATAGAAAATAGAAATAAAATAAAATAAAATAAAATAAAATAAAATAAAATAAAAATCTGTAATGATCTTTATTTCATTAGCATAAATTTGATTTATTGTAGGATACTGGGACACATTCACAATTCGATTTCTATATGGGCTACATTTTCTATCATATATGTGTTTCATTAAGACAAAAAGTCAGAGTTTTGCTGGAGAACTTACTTATCTTATATCCCAACACAAGATCAAGGAGCAAACAAATGTTGAATCAGGTTTATCAATATTATTCCATTCAGATATTTATCTGAGTCTCTACTGATAATTATTTTCTGGTGTATATGTATGGGATGGGGTACACTTGCTGATAATAGTAAGTATGAAGAACAGAGTGCCTAATTTATAGTGTCAGAATTCTTTAATGAATAAATTTAGAAGCTTGAATGTTTTGTGTTTGGCTGGGTGCCGCTTAGGACGTTATCAATCATAGTCCACAAATAAAAGAGTTCTGTTAAAATGAAACATGTGAGTTGTTTGGAATTTCTTTTTTTTTTTTTTGTCATTTTGAATTTCTAAAATATCAAAATAATTGTGATTAAGAATTGTTTGGAAAATAAATTAAATCAATTTAGTAGTCCCCGAAGTAGAGATTTAAGAACGTAACATTGAAAAAGAAGAGCATAATCTACATTCCCTCTAAGCCCAGCGCCAATACCCCTTAGACTGAAGCTCAACAGAAAGAAAATTGCTTCATGTCATTTTCGAAATTCTTTTATCTTTGAGAAATCATTAGGAACACATCAGACGGAGTTATTCAAATGCTATTATTCTGGATTCAGGTTACAGCATGCTGATGCTGTCCATGCTGTGAGTTGAGTGCTTTCTGATGAGTACAGCTCTTTAAAGATAAGAACAAACCTACACATTACCCTTCAGGTACTAAATAGCAGTTTACTCTTTAAGAAATAATATGATTGTCTTCTCAGGAAATTTATAAGAAATATCATTTTGAAAATTAAAGTAATATGATCTGACATTCTATTTTTGGTTTCCTTCAGTATTCTTACAATGTACTAAAGTTTATGAACCATTAGATACACAAGGGTTACTTTTTTTATTATATAAGATTATTCCACTTTGATATCTATAACAAAACAATGTAAAAGATACATTTTCCCATACAGCATGCAGTCTATAAAATATGAATATTTTAGCACTTAAGAAAGGCAGAAAATGTATCTTGTAATCTTTATTTCATTTTAGTTCTAAGCTGACTGATAGTTGGCCCTTAGAGTCTACTTTAGTCCTGACCATCATGGTCAAACTAAAAGAAGCACCTGTAAGCATATGTACACACACTAAAACACAACCTATATTCATCTTAGAGCTTTGATTATTTAAAAATACAAATTATAATTTGTCTATTTGTTTATGAAACTTCATAATTTCCAGACACTTTTAATCCTCTAATTTTATAGATGAGAAAAAGAAATTCTGAAACATTAACTAACTTCTTCAAAGTTGCGTAGTTTACACTGACAAATACGTAGTCCAGGACTTTTCCTTTATACCATACCCCTTTTCATCATTCTCAAACTGAATTATTTTTGTAAATTATTAAAAAATATAAAATATAAGGTAAAAATATATAATCTCTAAGGATTATAGTGCCATACCTGGGAATATTTAATTTTTATTATTAAAATTCTGGTATCTTTTTTTATTTTAATTTTATCCTTTTAGCTAATACTAAGATTTAAAAAAAAAAATCAGGCTGGTCAAGTTAGCTCAAGTCTGTAATCCCAGCACTTTGGGAGGCCGAGGCAGGTGGATTACCTGAGATCAGGAGTTCAAGACCAGCCTGACCAACATGGTGAAACCGCATCTCTATTAAAAATACAAAAATTAGCCAGGCATGGTGTTGCATGCCTGTAATTGCAGCTACTCACGAGGCTGAGGCAGGAGAATCAGTTGAACCCAGGCAGCGGAGGTTGCAGTGAGCCGAGATCGCGTCACTGCACTCCAGCCTAGGCAACAAGAGCGAAACTCTAAAAATAATAATAATAATAATAATCAGAGGACTGTGTTCTAATTTCTCAAATCATTTAGCATGTCTTCTAGCACCTATTATGATATTTTAATAATACTTTATTTGAAGAATTGGGACATATATTTTATTCTCGGCATAGGTTATATCTTCAGATATATTCATATATGCCTTTAATGATAAAATGTATCCTAGACCTGGCACAGTGGCTCAGGCCTGTAATCCCAGCACTGGGAGGCAGAGGCTGGGGGATCACTGAAGGTCAGGAATTCAAGACCAGCCTGGCCAACATGGTGAAACCTCATCTCTACTTAAAATACAAAAATTAGCCGGGTGTGGGTGGTAGGTGCCTGTAATCCCAGCTACTTGGGAGGCTGAGGCACAAGAATTACTTCAATCTGGGAGGTAGAAGTTGCAGTGAGTCAAGATCACACCACTGCACTCCAGCCTGTGTGACACAGCAAGACTCTGTCTCAAAAACATAAAACAATGTAATACAATTAAATGTATGCTAGATAAATCCGTGAAATTGATTAAAACACATCATTTTTTGGTATTGTCTTTTGGACCTGGTAAAAACCAGAATAATTAAATTAGCGTTTTTCTCTCAAAATTTGTTAAATTTATTCAAAATTTGTTAAGTTATTATCAGTTTTATTAAGGCATAATTGACATGAGTTACACACATTAACATTACACAATATGATAATGTTTAACATTTGAATACACCTGCAAAATCATTACCACAAGTAAGACAGGAACATAACTATCACCTTCATAAGTTGCCTTATGGCCCTTTGTAAATCTTTCTCTTTGCCCCTACACACTCAAATCTCTCTCCAGATACCGCTGATCTCCTCTCTGCATTAAAAATTATTTTGCATTTTCATGTATTTTACATAAATGTACATAAATACAATATTATTTTATTTAACCTTGCTCTGAATTTAAATATTTTGAGATTCATCCATGTTGTTAAAATGCTAACAAATTCATTTGTATAAATTGCTGAGTAGTACTCTATTGTCTAAATATTCTAATTTATTTATTCATGCAGTAATGGATTTTGGATTGTTTCCAGTTCTCGGCTAATATAAATGAAGTTTCTATGAATATTTATTTATTAACAATGTTTTCTGGACACATGATTTTCTTTCTCTTGCATATGTACATAAATAAAGAGACTACCAAGCTGTTTTCCAAAGTGGATGGATGATTTCACATTCTACTAAGAGCATATGAAAGTTCTACTTGCTCTGCATTCTTGCAAACACTTGTATGGTCGAGAGACTAAATAAAATATAACTTTTTTAAATTTTAGCTCTCCTAATGAATTGTTAGTACTATCTAATTGTTTTCTCAATTTTCTTAATGACTAGAGATTTTGAGCATATTTTGTGCGCTTGTTTACCATCTGCATGTCTTTTTTTAATAAAATGTCTGTTCAAAATTGTATCTGTAAAAAAAATTGGGTCATTTGTTTTCTTTTCATTTGTTTTTATGAGATTTTTACATATTCTGGATCTAAGAACTTTATCTGATATATGCGCTGCAAATATTTTCTGATAGTCTCTGAATTGTCTTTTCTTTCTCTTGAGAGTATCTTTGGAAAGGCAGAAACTTTTAATTTTGAGGAATTACAAATTATAAGTTTTCTTTTCTATGAATTGTGTTATTGATGTCATATCTAAGAGTTTTCTGTTTAGCCAGAGATCATAAAGATTTTCTTCTATGTTGTTTTAAATCTTTTTGAGTTTTAGGTTTTACATTTAGGTTTTTGATTCGTTTTGAATTAATTTGTACAGATGATATCAGGTATGGATCCAAGTTAATATTTTGGCACATGGGTATCCAATTGTGTTAGCATGTATTGACAAGATTATCATTTTGTCACTGAACTGCTATTTTACCTTTGTCAAAAATGACCTAGTTGTCCATATTAGGGTGTATTAATTTCCGGAATCTCTACTATGTTCCATTGACACATTTGTCTAACCTTACTCCAGTGTACACTGTCTTGATGCCTGTGGCTTAAAAATAATAATAAAATCTCACAATAATAATAATCTCACAACTCATTTTTAGTATTTACATTAAGTAGTAAATTATCTCTTAAGAAATAATACATCTATTTACCAATGTACTTACAACTTCTGGTAACTCCTTCTGCCTAAAGAATTTTCTTTAACATTTATTGTATTCTGAATCTGCTAGTGATGAATACTTCCAGCTTTTGTAGTTTGGAAAATGTTTTGTTTTATCTTCATTTGAGTAATGTTTTTTTTTTTTTTTTCTGGTTATAAAATCCTACATTTAATAACATCTTGCTTTCATTATTTTTCATATGCTTTCCCACTATTTTCTCAACTTACATTATTTTCAGTAAGAAATTTGTTGTTGTCCTTATCTTTGTCTAAGCAATGTCTCTTTGCTTTGGCTGACCTAAAATTATTTTCTTTATCACTGATTTGACAAATTTTCTTATGATAGGCTTTGGTTAAGTTTCTTCACGCTTCATAGGGGGAAGCAAATCCTAGCTCTGTTACTCCATCCTGTATGGAAATAAAAGTCATCATGTGTTTCAAATTGAATATAGTTTTTGTGACTTTCTAGGCAAATTATGCATTACCTGATTAGAACTTAAATTACTTGCCTATAATTACATGTTACTTAAATTAAAAAAAGTTACTTAGATTTTAAAATTTCAAAATATACAGAGGATAGGCTGAAACTCACTAAATATTCAAGGTAAGCTTAGCTTTTACTCATGCTAGAAGGCAAAGCAGGAGCTTACATGTCATGTGATGAAATCAAGAGCAAGAAAGAGAGACTTGGGGAGGTGCCACACACTTTAACATCCAGATCTCATGAGAACTCACTCACTACTGTGAGGACAGCTTGAAGCCATGAATGATCTGCCCCTATGACCCAAGCACCTCCCACCAGGTCCTACCTCCAATGCTGGGGATTACATCTCAACATGAGATTTGGAGGGGACATCCAAAATAAATAAGCCTCTATCTCTGCTTATCATTTTCATACAAACCTTCTACTCTTCCAAGAACCATCATAAGTATATATATCATCTAAGCCAAGACATGTACAAATTATCCTAGACTCTGGTTTCTCTCCTTCACCCATTAACCAACCAAGTTCTATTCATTCTGTTTCAAAATTGTTCTCTTTTAATTTTGTCCAGCATCTTTACTATTAATAACTCTGCCCTATTTTAATCCTTTCTTTTTCTTTCTCTATCTTCTTCTCTCACCATTCCTTCTTTCCTACCTCCTTTTATTTTTCTGATCCCTAATAGTTGAGAAAGACCTAGCTTGGTTCACTTTTGTCGGGGGAGGGATCTGCCTTGTATTAATTAGTTTCACTGAGAAGCCCAAGCCCTGAAAATATTTTATGTCTATGTATTTTTAAAATTCCCATGTGAAGGTTTGTTTGTCCATCACCACAGTCAAAATCTGGAGTTCCTCACTGCGAAGATCTCGCCAATTTCACTAACATAGCCACACCCACCTCCCTTTGCCCTGTCCCCAACTTCAACAAGCACTAATCTGATTTTCCCTAAACCCTTAACAAGCACTAATCTGATTTTCACTTTATCTATTTTGTCATTTCAATTGGTTATATAAAAAAGTGTGTAAACTTTTAGAGCTTGCTTTTTACACAGCATAAGTGTTCCAATTCTGGCATTGCCAATTCCTTATAACTTTAAGTCAATTAATTAAACATTCTGTATCTCAGTGTCCTCATTTGAAAATTGAAATAATATTCGCATAAAACTCAATGAACTATGGATAAAACTAAAGGATTAGATAATAAAAGTAAAAGTTTTAGCATTCTAAAAAGCACTTAGTCATTGCTCAATAAAAGTGAACTATTATATAAATTATCTTGAGAATCTTTGCCAATTAAAGCATCTTTAACATTGGTTTCGTCATAAGTGCCCATATTATATGCTAATTCTGTTCAAATTGATAATCCAAGAAATGTTTAAGAGAAAAATGCTTTGAGCATCAGAATATTTGATTAATCGAAAGCTTTCATGCGCCAGTCTAGTGAAGTCAGCTGCTATTTGCCCCTACTCACAAGCTTGCCTTCCTTTCTCTCTCTTTCTCTCTTTCTTTCTTACTTTCTCTCTCTCTCTCTCTCTCTCTTTCTCTCTCTCTCTCTCTCTCTCTCTCTCTCCCCCACCATCCCTCCCTCTATCTTTCCTTTTTTTTTCTTCACAGTCTCACGTGGTCGCCCAGGCTGGAGTATAGTGGTATGATCTGAGCTCACAGCAACCTCCGCCTCCCAGGTTCAAATGATTCTCCTACCTCAGCCTTCCAGGCAGCCTGGGACTACAGGTGTGCACCACCACCCTCAGCTAATTTTTCGTATTTTTTAGAAGAGACGGGTTTCATCATGTTGGTCAGGTTGGTTTTGAACTCCTGACCTCAAGTGATCCACCCACCTCGGCCTCCCAAAGTGCTGAGATTACAAGTGTGAGGCACCACACCCAGCCATCACAAGCTCTTAAGAGGTGAGCTCAGGATTCATAATTAGGATAGTCTCAGGAACCTGCCATTTTAATTACTGTGTTATCTTGTCTTTCACAGTGGCAAATTCATTACGCCAAGGTTTATAAAGTGTTCACAATTTCTTAATTTTTAGTTGTCCACATTCTTATTACATAGTTATCATTTGATATTTAGTGAATTTTTTGCACAATAACCACATTGTGCAAAAATTTTTTTGGCACAATAACTAAATATACTAACCCTAATGTTTTTCCATGTCTCATTCATGTACTCAAGCCATGTACAAATAGTTGAAATGAATGAAAAAATACTGATTTGCACTTCAGAATAAAGTTGTAGAAAAAGCCTGTATTTAATTGAAGTTAAAAAATATTGAACCAAATGGAAAATGCTGGAATCCTCATGCTTTATCTACTGATGTTGGTATCAGTGGAGGACAGAAGAGATGTGCTAATTGCATTAGATATATATGACAAACAAAAATCACTGATGAAAATATGTTTCAAGTATGCATATGCATTTAAAACTGTGTAAAAGTCAGTGTTTGTTATGATAAAATTATCAGTCTCATGTATAATTTTTTGTCACTCTATGAAAGTGATCTGTCTCCACAGAATTTTGTAAAACATACTGATGGATTTAATCCAATGAATAAATCAAGCGAAGAATCTTACACACCTACAAACCCTGCTTATACATATTACTTACATATCAAGCAACAAAAGGTCCTGTCTATTCATTCGTCTATTTCAGGGTGAGCCTCAAAAATTAATGTGCACAGCTGTTTTTCTCCCACCTGTTCTCCCTGTCACCTCATTCATATATCATTCTTCTCCAAGACCTCAAAGCCAATCATAAGAGAAACAGACTAGCTACAAATATGATTGAAATGCTAAAGTATTAGCAGTACCTGGAGAACAGATGTGTTAAAATGTTCAAGATAATATAAAATAACCTCTAAATCTCTCATTGCACCTGCTCTGTAATTCTATAAGGATTCTTTCTGACAAATTGTAAAGAGTGATTACAAATGGCTAGATGTGGCAAGTCATCGATAATTGGTGAAAGAAAAAAAAAAAAAAAAAAAAAAAAAAAACAACCACAAACTATAAATTGGAAGTCCTAATGTTAAAAATGTTCTTTACACAAAGTCTTGTTTGAGTGGAACATCAATTATGCAGTTTCATTGATGGAATAAATTGTAATAAAAAGCATAGAGAACCTTGAACAACTTCAATTCCTTTTACAAACATAATGCAGTAGCATTGGAGTGATAGCTCTTCAATAAAAGTTATACTCTCAGAGAAATCAATATCATTCTAAATGTATTCTTTATGTTTTACTCCACAAGGCAAACTCTGATATTTCTTTTCTGTAACAGACAAATGAAAATAGTGCCAACAGGTCCCTGTTCAATAGCTTATGGCGACTGATGTAAAAATTCACTAAAATGTACTTTATATATACTATAATAAGATTTTAGTATAAAGTATAAATTGAAACAACTGTGATTTGGAAAGGAGATGTCAATTCAAATCTGATAGTTTATATTACTATTGAGATTATAAACTCCTCAGAAAGAATCCTTTAGAATACAATTACTTATTTTAAGATTACAGCTGAATTGACTCAAGTGCCAGATATGCTCAAGATTGTCCTAGCAAACATGCTGTGTATCTGTCTATATAGATATAGAAACTGATATGCACACATGAACATACAAAATACGCTCATGCATGTAGAGATGGATGCTGCTTTTCACCTCTCATTTCCTCCTTATTCCTCAAGGCTATGTAATATCACTTTTGCCCCCATATTACCAAAACTACTTTTCTTCAAGAAGACTTTTGATTTCCAGATATAATGATTACAGGCAAGAAAACTGAGAATTATTACTAACAGTCTTATTTATATTTTTTTTTGTAAAATCTTGCTAATTCTACCTCTCATATAACTCTTAAATTTATTCATACCTTTATATTTTCTGAACATTTCCATAGTCAGACCTGCATAAACACTAATATGGACTATTTCATTCATCTGCTAACTGGTTTTCTGCCTATAGTCATCCTGTTTTAATTCACTTCCATCCTGAACCAAGGCAATATGTATAAATAGATAGGTCGACGGATAGATGGTATTATTTTACATGTGACATTATTGACATATCAAAAGGTAACATAATTATATACATGCATCCTTTGCTTAAATCCTTTCACTATTACCTTATCAATATTCAATCTGTTCGAAAGACACGAGGTTAATCTGAATCACCCACTGGACTTTTTCAAACTGCACATTAACTTCTAAGATTCTGATGTGTGACCAGCCTACTTGAGTATCATTTCCAGAGACAGTTGATGTTTCTAACGTGAGTCTCATATTCTTCAAACTTGTTACAGAACACAAAAGAGGAGAATCACTGAGTTACTGGATAAAATACACACTCTTCAAGAAGGCAAATGAGATGCTCCACAATCAGGTTACTCTCTTCCTCATTAACCTCATATTTTCCAACTAAACTTAGGCATCTGTTGCTTCAAGAAATTTTCCTGAACCTCCCATCCACACCCAGACCAGGCTGCATTAGGTGCCTGTCTTTAACTACCTCTAACACCTCTAACAGGTTGAATTGTGTCCCCAAAAAATTCAAGTCCACCCAGGATCTAATGTGACCTTATTTAGAAATAGGGTCTTAATAGAGGTAATTAGTTAGAGATCTTGAGATAAAATCATACTGGACTTAGGGTGGGCCCTAAACATAATGATGTCTTCCTGAAATAAATGAGAGAGCAATATGAACAGAGACACAACAGAGAGGAAGGGATGTGAAGATGGAGGCAAAGATTGAAGCAACTGATGCATCAATAAGCCAAGAAACACCAAGGATTGCCAGCAGCCACCAGAATCTCGGCATGGACAATTCTCTCTCTGAGCTCCCAGAGGAAATCAAAAGTGCTGACATCTTTATTTTGGATTTCTGGCCTCTTGAAGAGGGAGAGAAAGATTGAGAGAAAAATTGTTGGTTGTTTAAACTACCCAATCTGTGGTAATTTGTTATGGTAGCCCTAGAAACTAATACAGATGCTTATATTCACCTCTAATACAGCAGTCATCAGATTATATCACAGTTATTTTGTTTGTTTAGCCCACTCCCACCACCAACTATATTTCAAACTCTTTAAAGGAATGCATCTGTTTATCTATATAAACAATGTCTACAGGTTCTAGATAAATGCCTGCTATATTAATATATAAATGCATTTTAACATTTTAAAAGATATTGGGGATTTGGGGAAAATGGTTGCAGGGGGGTGAGAAATAAAAGACTACAAATTGGGTGCAGTGTATACTACTCAGGTGATGGGTGCACCAAAATCTCACAAATTACCACAAAAGAACTTACTCATGTAACTGAACACCACCTGTTCCCCAACACCTACGAGAAAAAAAGAGTAATGAAAAGCTTCCACTAGCCCTTTTTTTGTGCTGCTTCCATCTGTAATGAGAAGGGCACATCTCAGGTAGGTGCTGGTTCCAGGAGACACCTATGGAACTGATTGGTACCCAACCCCCAACCTGAATCACAGTCCCTCTCCCCAACCCACAGACTGTGAATGAGGAAAATAAATGTTTGTTTTTGTAAGCCAAATAAGTAAATAAATAAAATACATTTTGCCAAAAAAGGTGTATAATTTGATTTTATGTTATAAGTTGCCTGTAGTCAAAGAATTACAAAGATTTTAAAACTGAAAAAAGGTCGCTTCCAAGATGGCTGAATAGAAACAGCTCCAGTCTGCAGCTCCCAGAAAAATCAACACAGATGGGTGATTTCTGCATTTCCAGCTGAGGTACCTGGTTCATCTCATTGGGACTGGTTGGACAGTAGGTGCAGCCCACGGAGGGCGAGCTGAAGCAGCGCAGGGTGTTGCCTCACCTGGGAAGTGCAAAGGGTTAGGAATTTCCCTTTCCTAGCCAAGGAAAGCCACGACAGATTATACCTGGAGAAATGGCACACTTCTGACCAAATACTATGCTTTTCCCACAGTCTTCGCAACTTGCAGACCGGGAGATACCCTCCTGTGTCTGGCTTGGTGGGTCCCACACCCACAGAGTCTTGCTCACTGCTGGTGCAGCAGTCTGAGATCAACATGCAACACTGCAACTTGACAGGGGGAGGGGCGTCCGCCATTCCTGAGGCTTCAGTCACACAGTGTAAACAAAGTGGCCTGGAAGCTCAAACCGGGCGGAGCCCACCACAGCTCAGCAAGGAACTCCTGCCTCTCTAGACTCCACCTCCGGGGGCAGTCTGAACAAAAGGGAGCAGACAGCTTCTGTGGACTTAAACGTTCCTGTCTAACAGTTCTGAAGAGAACAGTGGTTGTCTCAGCATGGCGTTCAAGCTCCAAGAACAGACAGACTGCCTCCACAAGTGGGTCCCTGAACCCCCATGTAGCCTGACTGGGAGACACCTCCCTGTAGGGGCGGACAAACACCTCAAACAGGAGGGTGCCCCTCTGGGACGAAGTTCCCAGAGAAAGGATCAGGCAGCAGTATTTGCTGTTCTGAAGCCTCTGCTGTTGATACCAAGGCAAACAGGGTCTGGAGTGGACCTCCAGCAAACTACAACAGACCTGCAGCTGAGGGGGCTGACTGTTAGAAGGAAAACTAACAAACAGAAAGGAATAGCATCAACATCAACAAAAAGGACATCCACACCAAAACCCCATCTGTAGGTCATCAAAATTAAAGACCAAAGGTAGATAAAACCACAAAGATGGGGAGAAACCAGAGCAGAAAAGCTGAAAATTCCAAAAACCAGAGTGATTGTCTCCTCTAAAGGATCACAGCTCCTTGCCAGCAAGGGAACAAAACTGGACAGATAATGAGTTTGACGAGTTGACAGAAGTAGGCTTCAGAAGGTCGGTCGTAACAAACCTCTCCAAGCTAAAGGAGCATGTTCTAACCCATTGGAAGGAAACTAAAACCTTTGAAAAAAGGTTAGACAAATGGTTAACTAGAATAAACAGTGTAGAGAAGACCTTAAATGACCTGATAGAGCTGAAAACCACAGCACGAGAAACTTGAGACGCATGCACAAGCTCCAATAGCCGATTCAATCAAGTGAAAGAAAGGATATCAGTGACTGAATATCAAATTAATGAAATAAAACAAGAAGGAAAGGTTAGAAAAAAAAGAGTGAAAAGAAATGAACAAAGCCTCCAAGAAATATGGGACTATGTGAAAAGAACAAATACATGTTTGATTGGTTTATCGGAAAGTGACATGTTTTTCCATTGGTTTAATGGAAATAAGTTGGAAAACACTCTTCAGGATATTATCCAGGAGAACTTCCCCAACCTAGTGAGGCAGGCTAACATTCAAATTCAGGAAATACAGAGAACACCACAAAGATACTCCTCGAGAAGGAGCAACTCAAGACACATAATTGTCAGATTCACCAAGGTTGAAATGAAGGAAAAAATGTTAAGAGCAGCCAGAGAGAAAGGTTGGGATACTCCCAAAGGGAAGCCCATCAGACTAACAGTGGATCTCTCTGCAGAAACCCCATAAGCCAGAAGAGAGTGGTGGCCAATATTCAACCTTCTTAAAGAAAAGAATTTTCAACCCAGGATCTCATATCTGGCCAAACTACACTTAACACATGAAGGAGACATAAAATCTTTTACAGACAAGCAAATGCTGAGAGATCTTATCCCCACCAGGCCTTCCATCCTTCCTGAAGGAAGTACTAAACATGGAAAGTGACTGGTACCAGCCACTGCAAAAACATGCCAAATTATAAAAACCATTGATGTTATGAAGAAACTGCATCAGATAAATGGCAAAATAACCAGCTAAGATCATAATGACAGGATCAAATTCAAACATAACAATATTAACCTTAAATGTAAATGTGGTAAATTCCCCAATTAAAAGACACAGACTAGCAAATTGGATAAAGAGTCAAGACCCATCAGTGTGCTGTATTCAGGAGACCCATCTCACGTGCAAGGACACACATAGGCTCAAAATAAAGGAATGGAAGAAGATTTACCAAGTAAATGGAAAGCAAAAAAAGCATCAGGGGTCGCAATCCTAGTCTCTAATAAAACGGACTTTAAACAGACCAACAAAGATCAAAAGAGACAAAGAAGGCCACTGGATAATGATAAAGAGATCAATTCAACAAGAAGTGCTAACTAACCTAAATGCATATGCACCCAATAAAGGAGCACCCAGGTTCATAAAGCAAGTCCTTAGAGACTTACAAAGAGAATTAGACTCCTACGTAATAATAATGGGAGACTTTAACACTCCACTGTCAATATTAGACAGATCAATGAGACATCAGGTTAACAAGGATATCCAGGACTTGAACTCAGCTCTGGACTGTGGACCTAATAGACATCTACAGAACTCTCCAACCCAAATCAACAGAATATATATTATTCTCAGCGCCACATCCCACTTATTCTAAAATTGACCACATAATTGGAAGGAAAACACTCCTCAGCAAATGTAAAAAAACAGAAATCAGAACAAAATGTCTCTTAGACCACAGTGTAATGAAATTAGAACTTGGGATTAATAAACTCACTCAAAGCCATACAACTACAAAAAAACTGAACAACCTGCTCCTGAATGACTACTAGGTAAATAATGAAATGAAGACAGAAATAAAAACATTCTTTGAAACCAATGAGAACAAAGACATAATGTACCAGAATCTCTGGGACATATTTAAAGCAGTGTGTAGACGGATATATATAGCACAAGCAAGAGTAAACAAATTCAAAAGCTAGCAGAAGGCAAGAAATCACTAAGATCAGAGCAGAACTCAAGGAGATAGAGACAAAAAATCCCTTCAAAAAATCAATGAATCCAGGAGCTGGTTTTATGGAAAGATCAACAAAACAGACCACTAGCAAGACTAATAAAGAAATAAAAGAGAGAAGATCAAACAGATACAATAAAAAATGATAAAGGGGATATCACCACCGATCCCACAGAAATACGAACTACTATTAGAGAATACTATAAACACCTCTACACAAATAAACTAGAAAATCTAGAAGAAATGGATAAATTCCTGGACACATACACCCTCCCAAGACTAAACCAGGAAGAAGTTGAATGTCTGAATAGACAATAACAGCTTCTGAAATTGAGGCAATAATTAATAGCCTATGAACCAAAAAAAGTCTAGGACCAGACGGATTTACAACCAAATTCTACCGGAGGTACAAAGAGGACCTGGCACTATTCCTTCTGACACTATTCCAATCATAGAAAAAGAGGGAATCCACCCTAACTCATTTTATGAGGCCAACATCATCCTGATATCAAAGCCTGGCAGAGACACGACAACAACAACAAAAAAAGAACTTTAGATGAATATCCCTGATGAACATCGATGCGAAAATCCTCAATAAAATGCTGGCAAACCGAATCCAGCAGCACATCAAAAAACTTATCCACCACAATCAAGTCAGCTTCATCTCTGGGATGCAAGGCTGGTTCAACATATGCAAATCAATAAACGTAATCCATCACATAAATAGAACCAATGACAAAAAACCACATGATTATCTCAATAGATGCAGAAAAGGCCTTCAACAAAATTCAACAGCTCTTCATGCTAAAAACTCTCAATAAACTAAGTATTGATGGAATATATCTCAAAATAAGACCTACTTATGACAAACACACAGCCAATATCATACTGAATGGGCAAAAACTGGAAGCATTCCCTTTGAAAACTGGCACAAGACAAGGATGCCCTCTCTCACCACTCCTATTCAACACAGTGTTAGAAGTGCTGGCCAGAACAATCAGGCAAGAGAAAAAAAATAAAGGCATTCAATTAAGAAAAGAGGAAGCCAAATTGTCCCTGTTTGCAGATGACATGATTGTATATTTAGAAAACCCCATTATCTCAGCCCAAAATCTCCTTAAGCTGATAAGCAACTTCAGCAAAGTCTCAGGATACAAAATCAGTGTGCAAAAATCACAAGCATTCCTATACATCAATAACAGACAAACAGAGAGCCAAATCATGAGTGAACTCCCACTCACAATTGCTACAAAGAGAATAAAATTTCTAGGAATCCAGCTAACAAGGGATGTGAAGGATCTCTTCAAGGAGAACCACAAATCACTACTCAATGAAATAAAAGAGGACATAAACAAATGGAAGAATATTCCATGCTCATGGATAGGAAGAAGCAATATCATGAAAATGATCATACTGCCCAAGGTAATTTATAGATTCAATGCGATCCCCATCCAGCTACCACTGACTTTCTTCACAGAACCAGAAAAAACTACTTTAAAGTTCATATGGAACCAAAAAGAGCCCGCAGAGCCAAGACAATCCTAAGCAAAAAGAACAAACCTGGAGGCATAACACTACCTGATTTCAAACTATACTACAAGGCTACAGTAACCAAAACAGCATGGTACTGGTACCAACACAGAGATATAGACCAATGGAACAGAACGGAGCCCTCAGAAATAACACCACACATCTACAACCATCTGATCTTTGACAAACCTGAGAAAAACAAGCAATGGGGAAAGGATTTCCTATTTAATAAATTATTAATAAATGGTGCTGGGAAAATTGACTAGCCATATGTAGAAAACTGAAACCGGATCCCTTCCTTACACTGTTTATAAAAATTAACTGAAGATGGATTAAAGACTTAAATGTATGATCTAAAACTATAAAAACCCTAGAAGAAAACTTAGGCAATACCATTCAGGACATAGGCATGGGCAAAGACTTCATGATTAAAATGCCAAAAGCAATGGCAACAAAAGCCAAAGTAGACAAATGGGATCTAATTAAACTAAAGAGCTTCTGCACGGCAAAAAAAACTATCATCAGAGTGAAACTATCATTTTCCTACAGAATGGGAGAAAATTTTTGAGTCTACCCATCTGACAAACGGATAATATCCAAGATCTACAAAGAACTTAAACAAATTTACAGGAAAAAACAAACAACCCCATCAAAAAGTGGGTGAAGGATATGAACAGACACTTCTCAAAAGAAGACATTTATGCAGCCAACAGACACATGAAACAATGCTTATCATCACTGGTCATCAGAGAAATGCAAATCAAAACTACAATGAGATACCATCTCATGCCAGTTAGAATGGCGATCATTAAAAAGTTCAGGAAACAACACGTGCTGGAGAGGATGTGGAGAAATAGGAAAGGTTTTACACTGTTGGTGGGAGTGTAAATTAGTTCAACCATTGTGGAAGACAGTGTAGCAATTCCTCAAGGATCTAGAACTAGAAATAACATTTGACCCAGCCATCCCATTACTGGGTATATACCCAAAGGATTATAAATCATGCTACTACAAGGGCACATGCACACATATGTTTATTGTGGCATTATTCACAATAGCAAGACTTGGAGTGAACCCAAAAGCCCATCAATGATAGACTGGATTAAAAAAATGTGGCACATATACACTGTGGAATACTATGCAGCCATAAAAAGGATGAGTTCATGTCCTTTGCAGGGATGTGAATGAAGCTGGAAGCCACCATTCTAAGCAAACTATCACAGGGACAGAAAACCAAACACTGCATGTTCTCACTCATAGGTGGGAGATGAACAATGAGAACACATGACACAGGGAGAGAAACATCACACACCAGGGCCTATTGCGGGGTGGGGGGTCTGGGGAAGGGATAGCATTAGGAGAAAAACCGAATATAAATGACAAGTTGATGGGTGCAGCAAACCACCATGGCACATGTACACCTATGGAACAAACCTGCATGTTGTGCACATGTGCCCTAGAACTTAAGGTATAATCAAAAATACAAAAATAAAACTGAGATCTTGGTAGTTAAAATATTTTTTTAAAAAAACTTAGTATACCACATTAGCTTTTTCAGCCCTGGGCACTCCTTTTCTTCCCTTATAAAAGTAATGTGTTTGGCATAAAATGTCTTCAGAAGAGTAATGTATGTAAAGGTGGAAGCTTGACAGTGGAATACTAGATTCCAAAATCCAAATAGTTGGAAGAAACTCTTGGTGAATCCTGACATCATTACTAAGGAACGGATTTAGATGTCTGGTGCCAATAAAATAGATCCTCTTAGACTTCATTCTAGTATCTATAGAAAGGAAAAGTTGCTTCAATTTGTGATTTTCTGTATCAGACTGTAATAGACATAAAGTACAAGGCCCTATCATATTATATTTTGTAGAATTTATACAAGTATTTACATAAATACAGGCATATCTTGGAGATATTGTGAGTTCAGTTCTGGACCACTGCAATAAAGTGAATATCACAACAAAGTGAATCACACAAAGTTTTTTTTGGTTTTTGCATAGAAAAGTATATTTACACTCTATTGTAGACTATTAAGTGTGCAATAACATTTTGTCTAAAAAAATGTACATACTTTAATTAAAAATACAAAAAAGCACATACCTCAATTAAAAATACTTTATCACTAAAAATGCTAATAATCATCTGAGCCCTTAACGAGTTATAATCTTTTCTGCTGCTGGAGGGTCTTGCATCGATGTTGATGGGAGCTGAAAGATGAGGGTAGTGGTTGCTGAAGGTTGGCATGGCCATGACAATTTCATAAAATAGAACACTCATAAGATAAAATTTGCTGCATCAATGGACTCTTCCTTTCACAGAAGATTTTACTGTGGTGTCTGATGTTGTCTGATAGCATTTTACCCAGAGTATACTCTCAAAATTAGAGTCAGTCCTCTCAAATCCTGCTGCTGCATTATCAACTAAGTTTATGTAACACTAAATCCTTTGTTTTCATTTCAACATGTTCACAGCATCTTCACCAGGAGTGGTTTCTATTGTAAAAACGTACTCTTTGCTCATCCATCAAAAGCAAGTCCTCATCCATTAAAGTTTTATCATAACATTGTAGCAACTTAGTCACATCTTCAGGCTCCAGTTCTAATCCTAGTTCCCTTGCTGTTTCTTCCACATCTCAGGTACTTCTTCTACTGAAGTCTTAAATCCCTCAAAGACATCCAAGAGGGTTGGAATTAACTTTTTCCAAGCTCTTGTTAATATTGATATTTTGACCTCCCTTCATAAATCACAAATGTTCTTAATGGCATCTAGAATGGCGAATCTTTTCCAGAAGTTTTTCAATGCACTTTGCCCAGATCCATCAGAGGAATCACTATATATGGCAGACATAGCCTTATAAAATGCATTTATTAAATAATAACACTTGAAATTCCAAATTATTCCTTGGTCCATGGGTTGTAGAATGAATGTTGTGTTAGCAGGCATGAAAACAACCTTAATCCCCACGTATATCTCCATCAAAGCTCTTGGGTAATGAAGTACATTGTCAGTGAGCAGTAACCTTTCGGAAGAAACATATTTGTCTGGGTAGTAGGTCTCAGCAGTGGACTTAAAATATTCAACAAACCATGCTGTAAACAGAGGTGCTGTCATTCAATCTTTGTTTAATTTCTGGAACACAGGCAGAGTAGATGTCCTAGGATTTTCAGCATGGTAAATGAGTATCGGCTGCAACTTAAAATCTCAATCTACATTAGCCATTAGCAACAGAGTCAGCCTATCCTGTAAAGCTTTGAAGCCACACATTGACTTCTCTCTAGCTGTGGAAGTCCTAGATGGCACCTTCTTTCAGTAGAAGACTGTTTGGTCTACATCTAAAATCTGTTGTTAAATGTAGCCACCATCATCAATTATCTTAAATATTCTAAATAACTTTCTGCAGTTTCTCAAAGAGCATTTGCTTCTTCATCTTGCACTCTTACGTTATGGAGATGGCTTCTTTCCTTAAATTTCATAAACCAACCTCTGCTAGCTTCAAACTTTTCTTCTTCAGTTTCCTTGCCTCTCTTAGCCTTAGAGCACTAAAACTTTCCTCATATCAGCAATAAGGCTATTTTACTTTCTTATCATTTGTGTGTTCACTGGAGTAGAACTTTTATGTTCTTTTGAGAACTTTTTCTTTGCTTTCACAGCTTGGCTAACTGTTTGGCTCAAGGAACTGAGCTTTCAGCCTATCTCAGCTTTTGAATTACCTTCCTTGATAAGCTTAATCATTTCTAGCTTTTGATTTCAAGTGAGAGACATGCAATTCTTCCTTTCACTTGAACACTTAAGAGACAACTGTAGGGCAATTAATTGGCCTACTTTTAATATTGTTGTGTCTCAGGAAACAGGGAGGCCCAAGGAGAGGGAGAGGGATGACAGAACAACAGGTCAGTGGGGCAGTCAGAACACAAATGATATTATTAAGTTTGCTGTCTAACATGGCCATGGTTCATGGCACCCCAAAACAATTACAATAGTAACATTAAAAATATGTAATAATGACTGATATAATAATGACAAAAGTTTGAAATATTGTAAGAATTATCAAGCTCACAGAGACATGAAGTGAGCATATGCTGTTGGCAAAATAGCCCCAGTACACTCGCTCAAGAAAAGGTTGCCACAAATCTTCAATTTGTAAAAAATACAGCAGCTGTGAAGCACGACAAAACAAAGTATGCCTGTAGACAGCACACCACACCAGAAAAACTCATTCGAATATTCACAGTATTTTGTTTGAATCCTCTCTGAATACATATTTGCAGATCCATAATGACATATGTTAGCCACATCATTAGTCATATCATTTCTTTTTTCTGATATTCTTCCTTAAGAATTAGCATTTAGATAATATTAACATTGTTGCAAAAATAAACATTTATGTTCTCCCCATTTCCCATCAATTGTCTTTGCTGCTCCAGAGAACCACAGCATGCAGCAAAAGATTAAATAGCTCATTTTTCTTTCTTCTAGGACTTCAAAGAATCAAGCCCTGGTTTCCACATCAAGTTCAAGTTTATGCAAAGTAGATTTAATTGCTTGTCACTCACATTGGGAAATGTTTCAAATGTGGGTTGTTACTTAAAACAGTTTCAAGTTCATATTTTTCAAATCTCCATATTCACTTCAATATAAATGCACTGCAAAGAATAAATTTTTAAAATCAGAAAACATCTAGCTAAGAATTAGGAAACTGAAATTCTAATAAGCCAAGTTTTCTTTATTTTGTTTTGTTTTTGATAATAATTTTTCTCTATATTGGCCAAAAAAGTTCCAAGTGACTGTTGGAAAAATACACAGCAGACTAAGGATAAATTCATATAATATTATCTTAATTTTGGAGAATTAGTCAGATGCATGTTTTTCTTATGGAACAACCTGTCAGACTTCAGAGGAATAATCTTTCTAATTTTGTTTTCAGACATTTCTTCCAAAAGATTGCAGAGAAAATCTTCTCACATACCCTGGGGCATACTTCGGTGTGCCATTAGAGGGTAGCACTATATAGAGCCGTAACCAAAATTATTGATGTGCCCAGAGGATACCACACCCCCATCACCTATAATCATACTTCCTAGGTACTTTAAGTAAATGAACACTCTAACAAACATAGTTGATTGCATACAACTGAGCGCTGAAGACAGCACTTTATGTCTGTGTTCAAAATAACTCAAATGAATTGGCAGCTTATCTTGAATGGATAAAAGAAATGATAAATCAAAAACTGCAGTACAGGAGAGAAACTCTACACCATTCTATCACTTATGCAATGGAAGAGCCTAGAAAAAGAAAGAGAGAGGGAAAGTACAAAATAATTTAGCATCTTATAAGTTTGAGGAACCTAAATCCAATGATTCATCATTCTGCCACAATCTTGACCCAGTAAATTATGTGTTTTGTGGGAAATACATATACATATTTTTTTCCAAATTCAAATTCAAAAAGAGAAGATGACTGAAACAATATATACAAAGAAAAATATTATATAATTTTGCAAGTGTTGTATTTATATACAGACATAAGAAAAAGCAGTATGTGGATAAATATAACAAGAAAAATAACTTTCATCCTCACTAAACTTAGATTTCTCTTACTTGTAAACTTGCCTATGAAAACTATCAAAAGAAAAATTCTTTGAGATCTCCCCTGAAGAAAGAGATAGAAAATAGAGGCTTGTGATTTCCCTGCTTCCCTGGAAACCTCATCTTCCTTACCTGAGTGATATTGTGTCAGAAGAAGAGCATGGTATTTGCTGTCACTCACTAGCTATAATACTTTGGATTCTCAGAGCCTGAATTTCCTCAGTTATGAAAAGAGGGTTATAAGATTTACCTCACACAGTTCTATTAGGATTATGTTAGGTTATTATTATAGAAATAATAAGACACAGAGAATGACACATAGTAGAAATTCCACAAATGCCATTTCTTTCCATCATCTCCTTCGATGGGTCACAATTTCAGATTAGAATTACAAAACCAAGAGACTTAGAGGTAGAAGATAGGTTTTTCTGTCTGTTGCCACTTTTACATAATGACTACAGTTATGTAACTTGTTAACAAGAAAAAAAAAAACTAAAAAGTATGCTAATGGATGTGTAGTATTGCAAGTATCAAAATGAATTACATTTGATCTACATAGTACTTCTTTCCTCCAGCCTTTTCCGCTGCCCTGTAATCTACTTGTGGCCTATGTCTTACCATCCTACCATTTCTGTATTCCATGTGACATATGGAAGCTCTCAGACACCCCTCCACTCCAGCATACTGGTGACTTAGCAATAACTGGGAGAAAGGTAATGATGGAGTAGCTAAAGAATTTTAAATTCCATATGAGGAAATATTTATCACTGGAATAGAATCACTGCTACATAAAAACCTTTAATCCAAAAGTGTCTTACATCTCCAGGGTTTATGCAATTTGAATATTGAGAAGATATTATTTTAAATTTCCATAAAAGAAGTAAATTATTGTTAACTAGGACATAAAATATGCAGAGACTCCCATTTCTCCACTCTTTCTTCCAATAGTTGGACAGTTTCACAGCTGCTACAAACATCGTCGGGTAAAATTTTCTGTGCTTGGTTGTGGATGGAAGTGACTGAGGGTGGGGGGTTTTAATGCCCATAATCCCAGGCAGTTGAATTCCCCAAATGCTTCAGCTGCCTGGATTCTTTTCTTACTCGTGGGTATGTAGCAGAGCTAAGCCTTTCCTCCATTCCTACTTTAGTCTTTGTTTTCCTAAGTCTGGCTCCCCAGCAGAGGGTACTTCAAATGAATTCTTGGGAACACAAAGTTCCAAGCAATGCCGTCTGTGCACTCATTTCTGACACTACTTATGTACAGCATTGGTGGATTACAGATACTGATTTTATTTATACTATATTTTATGGGGGAAAAAAAGAAGGCAGTTTGCGTGTCTTATCTTGTTATGTTGTAACTCCTTTTGAATCTCTAAGAAGCCTTTGCTTAAAGACATAAACATGGGTATGTGGCAAATGTTTTAAAACCCTCGCTGTATCCCTGGCTTTTCTAGAAGAGTCCAGTGCAGGGCAGCCTTGTTAGGGAAGCTAGGTTTCACTTGGTCCCATTGCTTGGAATGAGCCCTGGATTGGAAGTCAGGACATCTGAATTAAAATATAAGCCCTGCTTTATTGAGTGGTCCCCTAGGAGAGATACTGATGGTTGCTGATCAGAGATAAAAGTCAAGAAAAGTCATCAGAATCCAGATGATATCTGACATTAGAGCTCATAGGAATTGCTGACTGACTGAAAGTGGGGTTATGAGGTAAAGAGTGAAGCCAAGGATGATTCCTTTTTTTGGTCTGAGCGGCTCGAAGAATCGAGTTTTGATTTGCTAAAATGGGGATGGAAGAGCTGTAGCAGGAGCAAGACTTGGGGGTAAAACAAGCAATTTGGAACCTGTTAAGATTAAATTGCCAATTAGACATGGAAATGCTGAGCTGGATATGTAAGTCTGGAGTTCAGGAGAGAGATCAGGACTCAGTGTTATCAGTGCATTGAAGATATTTAAAGACATTGGAGGCTGGGTGTGCTGGATCACGCCTGTAATCTCAGCACTTTGGGAGGCTGAAGCAGGTGGATCATCTAAGGTCAAGAGTTCAAGACCAGCCTGGCCAACATGGTGAAACCCCATCTCTACTAAAAATACAAAAAATTAGCTGGGTGTGGTGGTGGGTGCCTGTAATCCCAATTTCTCGGGAGGCTGAGGCAGGAGAATTGTTTGAACCCAGGAGGCGGAGGTTGCAATGAGCTGAGATTGCACCACAGCACTCCAGCCTGGCAATGAAGTGAGACTCCGTCTCAAAAAATAAATAAATAAATAAATAAATACAGACATTGGAAAAGGGTGATAACTGAGGGAATTAGTGACAGGAGAGAAAAAAAGTTTGACCACTGAAGATAATCTAATGTTTAAGGTGGCAGGAAATAAGGAACCAGCGAAGGCAATATGGAAGGAGAGGACAACTAGGCAAATTGTGGTCTGGGAGACCAAACAATGAAAGAATGAGTTTCAAATCAGAAGGAGCAACCACTGCATGAACTGTCGCTGACTGATGGAACAAGGTGTCTGTTCTGTTGACTCGTCTATCCCCTGCTTTGAATAAAGTTTCCACTAAAAAAATATAAAAATATAAGCCTCTGCCTTTGATTGTGTAACCTTAGGAAGACTGATTTAGAATCCATGATAATTATTTTTCGCCTGATAAATGGAAATATGGTCTTACATTTTATTTACTATCCACTAAGTACACAAAAATTGGTCTTACAAAAGATAAAATTGCATTTGGTAAAATCAAGAGCAAATGAAAAATTTTTAAAGCCTTCCTACGAACTTACAAAGAGTTAAAGAGAGCTAACACTGGGCAGCCTGGTTTTCTACTTTCACTGACATACACAAGAGCCAGATGCTTCCCAGCCGGTCTCCAATAACTGCCAGCCAACCTCTTCCTTAGTCGTAGGGAGCAAATACACTACAGTTAATGGGAAAAAGTTAAGTATTTCCCCAAAATCTTGTTGGTTTGTTTTTAAATTCAGTTGTTAAAAACCCACAACATTTTAAGGCAGAAAAAAAAATTAACAAAGGGAAAGTATGGTGATGGTGCTATAGTATTGATATGTGTATTGTGACTGGTACTGATTGAACTTGTAGCATAGTACCAATAAGAGTAAGTTTTCCTAATAATGATACAGGATTAAAGAATTTTTAAATGCAAAAAGTAAAACAGTTTTTATTCTATATCAGGAGTGTCCAATTGTTTGGCTTCCATGGGCCACACTGGAAGAAGAATTGTCTTGGGTGATACATAAAATACAGTAACATTAATGCTAGCTGATGAGCTTTTTAAAAACTGCAACAAAACCTCATAATGTTTCAAGAAAGTTTACAAATGTGTCTTGGCCCACACTCAAAGGCATCCTGAGTCACATGTGGCCTGTGGGCAATGGGTCGGGCAAGCTTGTTCTATATCATTCACTTTATTATAATAGATCCCGAGGTTTATGAAATTGATCACAAGAGTCAACTAACCAGACTCCAAAAGTGATCTGTCCACATTTTGACAGCACACCTGGTTGGAAGTAGAGCTGGTATGAGTAACCAGGGTCCCTGACTCCACATTCAGTGCTTGTTGTTGTTCCTTCCCACCCCTCCCACAAAAATGGCTTGGCTTTGGAGTATAATTTCTAGTTAAAACAGTTACATCTTTATTCATTTAATACTAATTTTAGTTTTCCTTTTAAATACACTTCTTGGGGAGTTCTAAAGCTAAATGGCACTATTAATTATAAGTTGCCTAGATCAACTATGCAATCTGAGAGATAAGATTTATTTCTAAATTATTGAAATCTAAATTTCAAACTCAAGGAAAACAGGATCTAGCCTTAGTAGTTTACCAGGGTTTTCTCATGTGAGAAAAATGCAGTAAACATTCAATAAAGATCCGTGGCATAAAGTTTTTAAATATTTCCCTCCAGTTACAGAATTTTATACCATGACTCACACCACACCCCCTTTGAATATCAACTTTTTCGTGGGTGTTCATTTATTTAGAGACCGAGTCTGGCTATGTTGCCCAGTTTTGTTTAAAGACAGGTTCTCACTATGTTGCCTACGCTAAGCTTGAACTCTTAGGTTCAACCAATCTTCTTGCTTTGGCTGGGATTACAAGCCTGTTCCACCATACCTGGCTTTGATTTAAATTTCACAATTTTAGTGAGACTTCCTCAAGTTATCCTATATAAAATGCAAACTCGCACTATTTAGCTCTCTCTCCCTTGATTTTTCTACTTCGTATTTATCTAGTTTTTTTTTAATATTTTTTATTTTCTCTTACTGAATTTTCTCTTTTATTATATATCTTCCCCATTAGAAAGATGTTCCATATGGTAGACATTTGAGTCTCTTTTCTTTCTTTCTTTTTTTTTTTTTTTTTTAAGATTTGGAGTATTGCTCTGTCACTTAGGCTGAAGTATAGTGGCAAAACCATAGCTCCTGTAGCCAGCCTCAAACTCCTGGGCTCAAGTGATCCTCCCACCTCAGCCTGCTGAATAGCTGGGTATATGCCAAACATCTAGCTAACTGTTTTCTTTTTTCAGGGATGGAGTCTTGCTATATTGCCCAGCCTGGTCTCAAACTCCTGACCTCAAGCAATCTTCCCACTTCGCCTCCTCAGTCGCTGGGATTACAGGCATGAACCATGAAACATGGCTACTCTTTTTCACAGATCAATACCCAGTGGGGAGAACAACACCTTGTACCTAATATTGCTCAATGAATATTGGTCTCACTGAATGAATGAGTGAATTTAATGACAAAAACTTCATATTGTTAAAAAAGATGTTTTAGATTATGTTTATTTTTGGAAGATACGAGGTTGTAGAAAAATGTTACAATAAAAAGGCAAAGGGAGAAAAACACAGATGTTTCTTAGCATAAATAATGAACCTAGCTGGCACCACCCAGATCAATAAACTGACTCTTGTGATTTTGTGGCCCCAATCCAGGAACTGACTCAACACAAGAAGACAGCTTTGACTCCCTGTGATTTCATCTCTGACCTGACTAATCAGCACTCCTGGCTCACTGGCTTCCCAACACCCACCAACTTGTCCTTAAAATCTCTGATCCTGGGGCCAGGAACTGTGGCTCACGCCTGTAATCACAGCACTTTGGGAGGCCTAGGCAGGCAGATCAAGAGGTCAGGAAATCGAGACCATCCTGGCTAACACGGTGAAACCCCATCTCTACTAAAAATACAAAAAATTAGGTGGGTGTGGTGGCGATGCCTGTAGTCCCAGCTACTCGGGAGGCTGAGGCAGGAGAATGGCATGAACCCAGGAGGCAGAGCTTGCGGCAGTGAGCTGAGATCGCGCGACTGCACTCCAGCCTGGGCGACAGAGCGAGACTCTGTCAAAAACAAACAAACAAACAAAAAACACTCTGATCCTGGAATGCTTGAGGAGATTGATTTGAGTAATAATAAAACTCTAGTCTCCCACAAAAAAAAAAAAAAAAAGAGGATGTTTAAGACTCATCTCTGACACCTGGTTTTATAACTCTAAGTATGTTATTTAATCACCCAGGCTTTCTGTGGTGATTTACAAACCAAGGATTATTAGCTTTCCCTAGAGTACATAATGTAAAGAATAAATAAAATAATGGCTATGACAGTTTTTTTTTTTTAAACTCTTAATCACTATACAAATATGAGGTGCCATTATGATATGAAGTAATAACATTTTCATTGTAAATTTCAGTATTAACATATACAGTGTATCTATAAGAATAGAATAAAGTTTTCTCCAGTCTTTTCCTTGCTTGAGTAGGACAGACTACTTGTTTTGAGTTGATTTTCTAAAAACTTAACAGTCATAAAAATATAACCTGGTAATACAAATATTTTGTGCTTGTTTTAAAATGTTATATATTTTATTATAGAAATCTTAGGAAAAATAAGCAAATCACAAAAAAAAAAAAAAAAAAAACAAATCTTACCACGGATAGATAATGACTGTCACATTTTCACCTATGTTCTTTCATTTTTTAAAAAGATATAATAATTTTCTAGTTTCAGGTTCTTCTTAACACAATGTTGGGATAATATTAATAAATTTATCTTAACCTTTTAATTACAAGTTGAGGCCAAGCTCGGGTATTGTCATGACTGGACCAGGTGTGCATGCACTCAGGGTGCTCTGATACACCATCACCCTGCCACCTTGGCCCCTTCTGACTTTGGGTGCTGAGGAACACTGGAGGGAGGTCAAGGTGGGGCTGAGGGTGGCTCAGTGCAGGCCTGCAGGCACCCCTTGGCATGAACAGCCTGAGCATCAAGGGTTGCAGGCTGATGGCAGCAGAAGGCAGGCAGCTAATGGGTAGAAAGGGGTGGGTGCCTGGTGAGGCACAACCTTCATGCCTGGGAGAGCCTGAAGCCTGGGGGTTGTGCTGCCAGTTTTGTGGACTGGAGTGAGAACTTATGGTGTTTCTTCTGGGCCTACCCATGGCTGCCCATGGACCAGTCAGCATGCACTTCCTCCTCCCCTCTGAAGACCATAAAAACCCTGGACTCAGCCAGAAGGGCAGATGTCAGTTCAACCTGCCTGCAGAGAGGAGCTATCCACTGTGGGTCTCCTCTCTGCTAAGAGCTGCACTAATCGAGATGACCTGCTTGTGGAAAGTAGCTACCCACTTCAGGTCATCAGAGCTGTACTGCTGCCTCAAAAAGCACCTCCTTGCCTTACTCACCCTCCAGTTGTCCCCGTACCTCATTCTTCCTGTTTCAGGACAAGAACGTGAATGGTGGGACTGAAAGAGCTATAACATAAACAGGGCTGAAGCATGCCCCTTGCTTGCCACATTGTGGGTGACAAGAAAGAGAGAAGAGAGGAAGAGAGAAGAGCTGCAGCCTCTTGGGAAGCCCAGACCTAGGAGCTTCCCAAACCAGAGCTGTGACACACTCTTTGGGGATCTGCAGTTCCTGGTGTCTTCAAGCTTGAAGGTGCCACCACATTTCCTGGTGCCAGCAGTGGAAGCAGCTGCCTAGTCCAACCACAGCCTTGTAGGCAGCTGGGGGCTGTGCCGGTGCCTGGAGCTGCCTGCCCCATTGCACCCAGCATGCATGGCAGTGCGCTGCAGCCAGACCCTGTGCTTGCTTGCTAACTCACGCACCCTTTGCCACTCCACACCTAGCTTGCCCTTGGCAGGAATGCAATTTGGGCAGGTAGCCTGAGCCAAGCACAGACTGACAGGCCAAGTGGGCAGAATGACCCCAGTGGGCCCAAGCAAAACTCGGGCAAAGGTGCCATCAGCCACAAAGGTTTCCAGCTGGCAAAGCAACACTCCAAGGATCCTGTAACAATGATGAAGTTTTCAACATAAGTCACTCTTCAACCAGAGTTTAGTCCACTTCTTTCATGTGTGATCTGACATCATCTCTCAAAGCTATTAAAATTTCTGAGATTGACTGGATCGAACTTTTCGTAAAGGTAGCCAGAAAGTTGAAAAAATTAGATTTAAATTAACTGAAGGTAATAACTAAAAACATATGAGTTTCTTTTAAAGGAATAGTTTACATTGTTTATAGCATTTCTTTCAGCATCTGGTAGACAGTAAGTACCTCATAAACATTATGTTGGGTTTAACTGAATGTGTAATTTGTTTTTTAAAAAGTTTAGATGAAATTATGAGTTCTCAACCTAACAAAACAAAAATGAGAAATTTATAAACAAACCTAAGAATAATAAACAGATTCTTGAAACAAAATAAGTAGATATAGTAGATAAATCTTACAGATAAAATAGTAGATAGGCTTGGCATGGTGGGTCACGCCTGTAATCCCAGCACTTTCGGAGGTCAAGGCGGGTGGATCACCTGAGGTCAGGAGTTCAAGACCAGCCCGTCCAACATGGTGGAACCCGGTCTGTACTAAAAATTCAAAAAAAAAAATTAGCTGGATGTGGTGCTATGTGCCTGTAGTCCCAGCTACCTGGGAGGCTGAGGCATGAGAATCCCTTGAAACCGGGAGGCGGAGGTTGCAGTGAGCTGAGATCATACAACTGCAATCCAGCCTGGGGTGACGAAGTGACACTCTGTCTCAGAAAGAAGTAGATATATAAAATTAACAGGATTAGCAGAGAGGTTTAGTACAAACGTAATTATCCATAAATGATATTTCTTTTCACTATAAAGCTCAACACTTTTCCCTGCTTTAAAGTATTAAATACTTATGTGGATTCAAGTGTGATTTCTTCTTGGCACCTAGTAAGTGACATATGGTGTAACAAACTATTCCTTCATTGGCTTCAGTACTACCCTCATCCTCGCATCCTTGTTTTCTCCTGGATGTCTCATAAGAAAAGGTGTCAAAGTCAACACATCGTTATGGTCTCTCCTCTCCCTCTGTCCCTCCCCTACTCTTCATCCTACTCCTGTCTTCTCTGTTTCAGTAGCAGACCCATCCACACTGTTACACAATCCAGGAACCTGGATTCATCCCACTTTTTCTGGTTCTGATGCCTACATTTCAACCAATCATCAAGTCCTGCCTGCTTTACCATCTACATATTTTTCATCTCCACCTTGTCTTCTCTACCTCTGCTGTTGCTTCCTCAATATGAGTGGTCATGATCACTTCTATTACCTCTCTCTCTCTCTCTCTCTCTCTGCCTTGGCTTCTTTAAGTGTATCTTCCACACATCAGCCAGAGAGCTCCATCGCACAGCTCTGCTTAAATATGGTCATGAGTTGCTTAACAACAGGGATATGTTCTCAGAAATGCATTGTTAGACAATTTCGTTGTTTTGCAGACATCGCAGAGGGCACTTACACAAATCTAGATGGTATGGCCTACTACACACCTCCGCTGTATAAGATAGCCTATTGCTCGTAGGCTACGAATCCGTACAGCATGTTACTGTACTGAACACTGTAGGCAATTGTAACATAATGATATTTGTGTATCTAAACATAGAAAATATACAGTAAAAATATGACATAAAAGACAAAAAATGCTCATCCTACCTAGGGAACTTAAAATAAACGAAACTTGCAAAACTGGAAATTGCTCTGGGTGAGTAAGTGAGTGAGTGGTGAGTGACTATGAAGGCCTAGGACATTACTATGCACAACTGTAGACTTTATAAACACTGTACACTTAGGCTACACTATCTTTACTTAAAATTTTTTTCTTCAAAAATAAATTAAACTTAGCTTACTGTAACATTTTTATAATCCTATAAATGTTAACATTTTAGAAAATTTTAAATTTTGTTTTAACTTTTTGACTCTTTTGTAATAACATTTAGCTTAAATTACAAACATATTGTATAGATGTACAAAAATATATATCCTTATTTTATTCTAAATTTTTATTTTTATTTTTTACTTTTTAAAATTGTGTTCAAATCTAAGACACAAACAAACATGTTAGTCTAGCCTTTCACAGGGTCAGTATGATCAATATGATTGTCTTTCACCTCCACACCTTGTCCCACTGGAAGGTCTTCATGGGCAATAACACACATGGAGCTGTCATCTCCTATGATAATGCCTTCTTCTGGAATATTTCCTGAAGGACCTGTCTGAGGCTGCTTTACAGTTAATTTCTTTTTTATAAGTAAAAGGAGTACACTCTGAAATCATAATTAAAAAGTATAGTGTTGCAAAAAATAAACTAGTTATATAGTTGTATATTACCATTATCAAGTATTATGTAAAGAACGTAATTATATGTGATATGCTTTTATATGATTGGCAGTGCAGTAAGTTTGTTTACAGCAGCATCACCACAAACACATTAGTAATGCATCATGCTATGATGTTATGCCCACTAGGTTACACATTTTTCAGCTCCATGATAATCTCATGGGACCACCACCATGTATGCAGTCTATCATTGACCACAACGTTGTTACGCAGTGCATGACTGTACTTTACTTGGTTTCTATCACTCAAAGAACAAAGGCCAAGCTCCTTAGTATGGTATTACTAGGAGAGTATTTATCTCAATTTACTTTCCACTTTCCCCACTTTGTATTTCCACTTTCCCACTTTGTATTACTGTTTAGAATTCAGCAAGTTTTGATTACCTGCATATAGCAGGGTGTTACATAACTCTTAGCTATTGCTCAAGCTTTCTCCTTCTAACCCCCTGACTACATTTCACTTAGCTTTCATGATTGTGTGGAAAACCTTTGCTGACTTTCCACACTGGGGTGAGTACCCTCTTCTGTACTGACAGTGTATCCACTGCATGTATTTACCCTAATACACTGAAATAATTTCATGTGTGTTTTCTCCCCAATTAGAGAGCTGAGAGCCTCCATGGAAGGGCCAATATCTGACAGCTTTCTAATCCAAATGCCTCACTCAGAAAGAAAAATAAATATAATGCTAAACCAAACTGAAAATTAGAAAGTAAAAATTAGTAACAGGTAGCAGGTATAAAGCCCTTCCAACATGCCAGATATTATGCTCAGAATTTTCTATAGTATTATCTTGCTGAATTTTTAAAATATCTCTGGAAAGTGGTTGCTCTTATGACCCCCATTTCACAGTTGGAAAGCATGAGGCCTATGGGATTAAGTAACTGGCTGAAGGTCACACAGGCACTATGGCAAAGCCAGAATTTCACACAGAGGCTGACTCTTGGGCTTAAGCATCCAAGCAATATGCTACTAGCTGACTGACAAAATTACTTTTTGGAAATAACTAGACTAAAATGTATGAGTCTAGATATCTAGTAGCCAAAGCAAAATCTGTTTTGGTTAAGTGGATGAATTCATCACTGTTTTATTTTTATAATGAAAGGTCTTTTCACCACTAGAGAAGGATAGACTTAGCCCTGCACTATTTAATTTTACTCAGTTTTATTAGCAATCAGGCTGTTCACTTTCAGTATCCCTTACTGAAATAGGTTGTTTGAATGGCAAATCCCTGCTTATAGGAAGAAACAGGTAGAGGAAAAGTAAATTCTAGGATAACAACTCATGAGTTAATTTGACCCCTGCCTCAAGAGAATCTCAATTATAAAACAGTAAGCACACCATCAAATGATACCCCTCCTGGTTTCTATGAGAAGTTACATATAAAAAAGCAGAAATAAATATAAACCTAAAAATCTCTAAAGAGAATTTGCACATATGACAAACAACTAATCTACAAAAGCAGAAGTTGAGCAATGTCAAGCAAGCCTTGAAAATCAATGCAATCAGGAGGTTACTTACTATAAGCAAATATAGAACATTCTTTACAAAATTTATTTCTAAGGACTTTGGGGCTTCTTTGTGACTTTATTTTAAGATTTTAGAAATATTTCAGTAAGATTAAAAACGAAATGAAGAACATTTTGAACAGATTTATATCATCACATAAGATAAATTTGGGGAAAAAATCAGACTTCATTGTCATAAGTCAATGTTTTCAGAAACATCTTTAATATTTCTTAAATAAAATCCCAACCCAGAAATAAAAAGAAGAAACAGAATTGTGACTAGGGGAAATATTAATTATATCATCAGTAAAGTCAGAATTTTCCTAAAGTAGATGATGCTCACATTTCCAAATAAAATTTCTCCAGACTTCTCCATTCTCCAGAAAGTCTTAAACCTGTTTTCTTTACCTCCTTTTCCATCTTTTCCTTCCTTCCATCCTTCCTTCCTTCCTTCCCTCCTTCATTTCTTCTTTCATCTTTTTTTTTTTTTTATTTTTGAGAAAGGATGCAGTGTCATGAGAAGGTCTTAAACTTGTTTTCCTTCCTTCCTTCCTTCCTTCCTTCCTTCCTTCCTTCCTTCCTTCCTTCCTTCCTTCCTTCCTTCCTTCCTTCCTCCCTCCCTCCCTCCCTCCCTTCCTTTCTTCCTTCCTTCCATCTTTATCTTTCTTATATTTTTTTTTTTTAAAAAAAGGACGCAGTGTCATGATTATGGCTCACTGCAACCTTGACTGAACTCCTGGTCTCAAACAATTCTCCCACCTTGGCCTCCAGAGTAGCTGGGACTAGAGGCATATGCCACCACACCCAGCTAATTTATTTTTTTTTTAATTTTGTTTGTAGAGACATGGTCTTGCTGCTATGTTACCCAGGCTGGTATCAAACACGTGGCCTCAAGCAATCCTCCCACCGTGGCCTCTCAAAGTGCTAGGATTACAGGTATGAGCCATTGCACTCAGCCTTAAACCTGTTTTCTATTATAACAAAACTTAAATAAAAGGAAATGTTACAGTTTTCATAAAGACCCACAAAGTACTTTGAGGACTGCAAAAACAACTAGATTTGAGGTTCTAAAGGTCTTGTCAACTTGGGATGTGGCATTAATGTGACAGAAAGCTTCTAAGTATATGATCTTGCAAGCTAATCCATATGTCATGAAACAGGAAGTTTCACAAACCAAATTGAAATGCTTACATCACACAGCTTATTAAGTCAACCTTAAATACACATCAAAAATCAACAGGAAAGAGATGGGTAAATTAATACACGTGGCATGGGGTGTAAGTACTTACTGAATCCTACTTAAGCCATGTGCATTTGTCCTGAATTCCTCATGAGTATTTTTGCCTAAGTCCTTCTGGATTAGTTTGCTAGAGCTGCCATAACTGGGTACCACGAACTATGTCGCTTCAACAACAGAAGTTTACTGTTTCAACGTTTTGGAGACTAGAAGTCTGAAATCAATATGTCCACAGCATTGATTCCTGCTCAGAGCTCTCAAGCAGAATCTATCCCACGTCTATCTCCTAGCACCTGGTGGTCTGCTTGCAATCTTTTGCATTCCTTGGCTTCTGCTACATCACCCCAATCTCTGTCTTCATCTTCACATGCCATTATCCCTGTGTGCATGTCTGTGTCCAAATTTCTTTTTTTATAAGTACACCAAGTCATATTGGATTAGGGGCTCACCCTACTCCAGTGTTATGTCATCTTAACCATTTACATCTGCAACACCACTAATTCTAAACAAGGTCACATACTGTGATACTGGGGGTTAGGACCCCAATATATGAATTTGGGGGACACAATTCAATCCATAATATCTTCCATTCCTTCTTATTTATATGTGTTACTTTCTTTCTGTCAATATATCTCACACGCTACTTACCTTCTATAATCCATTTCACCTACCTTATTAATTTCTCTTATTTTCAATAGATAAAATAGAATATTCTTAAATAATGTAGCAAATGAACACCATTGGGCCAAATGTTTTCATCTATAAAATAACACAAATAGATAAGAACCCAATGACATACAGCTTTTCCGGCTGTGACATACAGCCACAAATATGAAAATCCTGTCCTTGAATTCCAATTACCCAGAAAGTCTTTATTCATCATTACAGAATGACCTAGCTCTTCTATCAAAGGTCACACTACTCACCTATTCCCAGAGGCAGGAAGCTAAACGATAGCAGGTTTCATATCCATAAAATCTCAAAGTCTTGTGAGGCTCAAAAGCCTAGTTAGTAAATGAAAAGAAGAAAGCGAGATTGAGAGAAGAGACGTTTTTGATCAGTGCTTTGCAAACACTGAAGAATAACATGTTTCCTGTGGGTTTCCAGGCTTAGCATCTATTCTGATTTTGTTAGACTTGATTCTTAATATAGTAGAAACCGTGACAAGCTATAAAATCTCTGCAGTATCTAGAGAATTGTTCTCACCAAAGATAAAAGACTACAAGGAATAATAGAAATGATAATTCATAGCATTTTCTAATTCTCCCATATTTGAAAATCCATAGCATAGGGGCAAAAAAGACATAAGGTGCTAATTTTTTACAGTACAGAATCTAAAGTTATATACAAAGATAAATACATAGGTCAGAGATTGTTCTTAAAAAATGCTACCAGAAATATAACCTTTTCTTTCTACATTTCTATCTGTATCTCTTTCCTCTGTTCTGGAAATCTTCCTAAATACTCCCGCCTGTATTTGTTAAATTTGTAAAGACAATAATTAGTAGCTAGCTTATTAGCTGCTAAGAGTTTAAGTCAGTTCTCATCATGTTTGCATGGATGCTGGGTTTCATGGAGATCCTGGAATTCATTTAGCAGATCTAGGGCTATGCATAGACTGTCAAATTTTAAAAGACTTCTGCAGGTGATCTTGATGCTCATCCAACTTGAGAAGCCCCAGTTTACTTTTTTAGCAGATAATGCAATAATTTGAAGTCATGTAAATAAAAAAGTACTCCCTCAAGCCACAAGACTCACGCTGTTCTCCAGAACACTGTTTTCTAGGATTGAGGTCTCTAAAATTTTTCTTCATGATTCTATTGTTAAAGCACTTTTGAATATAAACTGAAAAAAAAAATGTGATTTGGCTTATTCATAAATAACATAGTTGTAATACTCTATACACACAATTTAGTATTATAGAACATACAGGAAGGGGCCGGGCGCGGTGATCCACGCCTGTAACCCCAGAAATTTGGGAGACTGAGGTGGGTGGAGCACTTGAGGTCAGGAGTTCGAGACCAGCCTAGCCAATATGGGGAAATTCTGTTTCTACTAAAACTACAAAAATTAACTCGGTGTAGTGATGTGCACCTGTAGTGCCACCTACTCAGGAGGCTGAGGCAGGAGAATCACTTGGATCCAGGAGGCATAGGTTGCAATGAGCCGAGATCACACCACTGCACTCCAGCCGGGCCACAGAGTGAGACTCCCATCAAAAAAACAAAAATAAAATAAAAAATAAAACCATAATGGAAGGGGAAATTTAGGAGATAAAATGAATTAACTCAACAGTGTATGGGTCATTTTGACCACATTGAAAAGTGGGTACCTTCCACTTTGGGGTTCCCTCCACATATATTTATTGAGAGGGAACATATTGAGAGAGTTTGCTTTTCCTGCCACTCCCCACAGTCTTTTAATTATGCCACCTTATATTTCAAAAGCACTTTACAGTTTACAGAACATTTTTGTATCCAGGATCTTATTTGATGCTCAAACATCCTATGGCATAGACTTAATGAATATGAATAACCTTTTATAGATGAAGATACTAAGACCCATTCCAGGCATTTGTATAAAAATGGGGAAACTAAGACTGAAATCTCTTTTGCTTCAAAATTGACCACTTTATAATCCAAGGTTTAGTGGTAAGCCATATGATTGTGTCTACCTTCTCTTCTACTCTAAGGCAAACAACAATAAATGGTTGCATTTTTACTATGCTTATTTAGAGATAAATACAGCTGCCTGCTGGAAGTATATGTGTCACAAGATGCGGTAAGAATAAAATAAAATATTATATGCCAGTAAAAAATATATACCTCTGTGTATTATAATATCCATACTGTAGTGTAGTGGGTCTCAACCTGGGATGATTTCTCTTGGGAAAGGTTTGGCCACATGTGGAGCCTGTTTTTGGCCCCAACTGGTGAGTATGGGGAAGAGCGGCTGCTGACACCTAATTGTTAAGGGTCTGGGATACTAGTAAACATCCTACCATCTTACAACACAAGAGGTAACTCCCACTACAAAAATTGCCCGACACCAAATGTCAACAGAGCTAAGATTAAGAAACCATGCTGTTGTACATCTACTTGTTTTAGTCATGAATCATTCTAAGTTGCTCATGAAACCTGTGCTGTCACCCCAGCACCAGCACATACACACCAAATATTGCACGCTCTTTTACAGTGTTTACTGACTTGCTGAAACATATTCATAGATCATAGGGTGAGAACACTGGATCTACAGAGTGAAGCAAACAATAGGTCCCAAAGACTTCCATTGAATTGGCTTTGTTTTTACAGCCCCTCAGAGAAGTCAATCACTATAAGACATGTTCTGGGACTCCTGTTATTAAACTAGAAAGTCAGAAGTTCATATGCAGCCAATAATGTGAATGCATCAACACTTTGTGGGATATTAAAGTCATTCATAACCTAGTAAAGCAATATTTGTACATTCTAATTGAGAAGCGGTTCATTCAATCTCACTCCACAAGATATTTTTAATTATAAAAAAGGCCACTAATCTCAAAGTGGAATTTGTGGGTTATTTTATTTCCTCTAGCCCTTTTGAGAGAGATTAGAGGATTTGTTTCATAAAGTATATCAGGTAGTGATTAAGAGGGCCCCTAGTGGATTATAATATTTTATCACATAAGAATGAGAATGAATACTCCATTAAAGTCACCTGACTTTCTGAATTTAAGAGTCAAGAGGAAATTATGAAATAGGTAGTTTGTCTTCAGTAACTTTTATAGCCTTTTTATGTATCATTTCTTTCCTTTGGAGTCAAAATTCCCTCTGCCCAGTTTCCTTATTCTTTCTTGATCAAAATGTGTCAGTTATATATATAGACCATGAATTAAACCAATACGTACTTTTCTCAGTATACATTGTTCAAAGGTAAAAAAAAAAAAGAAAAAAAAAAGTCATGGAATGGAAGTTGTTTCTATTTTTCCACTATTAAGTGTTTTAAGCCTAAAGAACAGAGTGAAGCTAGGTGTGTTGGCACATGCCTGTAGTTCCAGCTACTTGGGAGGCTAAGGTGGTAGGATTGCTAGAGCCCAGAAGTTTGAGGCTTCAGTGAGCTACGATCATGCCACTGTAATTCAGCCTGGGCAACAGAGCTAGAACTCTAAGAAAAACAAACAAACAAAAAACAGGGTGAATAAATATTTAGGGAACAAGAGATTCTTAGGCTATGTAGTCTAACAGCATACAATAATGGGTTTGCCAAAGACATTTTGATTCAAAAAATATTTTATATAACTTTCAACACAGGTTAAATTTTACAATATCATCTATATAGACTGATCACATTTTATCTTAGCTAAGATAAATCAGTTAAAACAATTATTTTATTAATATCTATTCAATGTGCTATGTACAGACTTTATATGTTTTAAAATTATTGTCTTCTTTTTCTCAGTAATAGAAATTTAATTTTATATCTCCTGTGCTATTTGGATTAAAAGCATGGAATTTTCTGCATATGTATTTAAACTCAACAAATATTTTTGAAGGCCTATTATCTGTAGGATCTTAAAATATTAAAATACTCCAAATTCTAAGCAAATTCTAGACTATAACTCATTCAAAAACAAACATAAAGCATTAAAAAGGCAGAATTGTATTCAAACTATAAACAGAGCTATTCAATGTTGATTAAAAATATGGTTATCCAAGTCTCTCCTATGACACAAAGACGGAGAAAGATATATTCAATGTGCAAGCAGGTCAGGGAGGAGGCCAAGAAGTCCTCTTCTAAAACAAACAAAACTCTCAGCCTTGGGGATTATCAAGTTCTTTTTAGATTTCAAAACCAAGCTCCTTGCATTTGTGTTGGGCAACACTATAATGAATCTAACACAATTCTTTCCCTTTCAAGGTGCTCATTACATTCAGCATTACAAAACAAAATTAAGGTTTTAGGGAAGACATTTTACAGTGTCCCAGTGTGCAAACCAAATCAACATAACCCAACCATCGGTTTGTTTCTCAAGTCTATAATTCTTTACCACAGAAGAAGGTTCATTCTAAATGTGAAGTTTCACTCCAAGTGATGGTCTAACAAAATTCAAAATATCACTAGCCAAAAGAAGTAATTATTTCTTTTTCCAATCCCAGACTTTTCACTAACATTATTATATATTCTTCCCCAAATACCTCCATCTTTACACAAACTGCACTTTTGATTTCAGGCGTTTTCATTAATAATGACCCACACTCACTTTTTTCCTATAGTGGACAAATATCCAAAGAATATCTTTGCAGAGCAAGGCCACCTGTCACAGGACCATCATGTCTATCATGGTATACCATTGAGAATCTGTCTGGAGACTTTGTCATCAGCTTTTTACCTTCACTTATCAATGCCCCTCAAATATTAGCCAAATAGATAAACTTCATGGTAGACCAGTTACAGTTGTCCCTTAGTGGACACTTAGGGATAGCGAATACTTAGAGGCTCTTTCTCCAGTTTGATTGCCTTTTCTTGTCCCATGAACTGTACTTTATTTTATACTCTGGATGAACCAGGTAGAAAGAAAGTGTTAAAAGTTTGAGTAAATATTGACACTATAACTACCTAATAGACAAGAAAAAATATTAAACGTAAAATCCTACTTGAAACTTGACATCCAAGTCCACGGCCAGCTATATAATTGGTGGCTCCCAATAAAAAATGGGAATGCTTGGGTTATTGTTCAGAAAGCAAGAAAAAGTGCCATTAAGGGTACTGAAATATCAAACATGTTCTTCTCTTCTTCTCCCTCTCAAGCTTTCATGGTGTTTTCTATTTGTTGCTGGGAGAGTGTAGATCCTCACAGGCATACTTGGGGCTCCATCTTGCAACTCAGTTCATGTGTGCACAGAGCCTACCCTTTCTCACTAGGGGCCAAACCAAAGCGCTGTGCCCTGGCTGGTGACAGGGAAGTCCATTTACTTTTCCCATTAGCTGCTGCTCAAAGTACAGCAGGCAGATAACCCTCAAAAAATTGCAACCTCTAAACCAAGATTCCCTTAGTACCTGCGTAAGTACGTAGGAGATTGGCACCATGCTGTGACCGTGGTCAACTGGCCTAACCATATCCATTCCCACTTCCTCATAAGCTTTCAGTGCCAAGTCTACAGGCCTAAGGAAAGTTTTGGGGCTTATCTGTTAACACAGGGCTCCATAAAAGTAAATGGAAGAGAATGGCCTTTAGATTGCGAAAGTCCTACTTGAGCTTAGCTTTATTGCAATTATTCTTGCCAGTCTTGCTGACTTACATTCTACTGCGATCTGTTCTGTCTGGTGTTTGGAACATCCTACAGAAAAATAGAGAGAAAAAAAAAGGGACAGTTGGCTAAAAAAGTATCACAAAGATCACACTGATGAATAATGTATGGCACCATAACATATCACACAACACATAACAGTTATTGACAGATTGGATAATGTGTTTAACACCTTTATGTAATTCACTAACCCTTGGACTTAACGCTCTGTTTACACAAACATTTTAGCTGAAGGGTAAAAACACTTTTTAAGTTACTTTTTTAATGTTGAGCAAAACAATCCACAGGTCATTTGCTGCTTTTGTTTTAGGATCCCTCAGAATTAGGCATGAGTTAGACTGTACATTATTTATTTAATTGTTTTGGAATGGACATTTCTGAACAACAAGGGAGAAGGTGAAAATGTGTGTGTGAGAGAAAGAGAGAGAGACACAAAGGGTATACTACCTTTTTTTTTTTTTTTTTTTTTGAGACAGAGTCTTGCTCTGTCACCCAGGCTGGAGTGCAATGGCCACTGTGCCCAGCCCCACTTTAAAAAAAAAAAAAAAAATTAACAAAAATTCCATATAACTGTACTGTAAATTATACTTTTTCAATATATGTATACATTGCGGAATGACTACATCAAGGTAATTAACACATTCATTACCTTATATACTTATTTTTTATAGTGAGAATATTTTTTTCTCTAGTGAAACAATCTTTATTGACCACATTGGCATTTCAGATGGGTTAAGGATTGGCTGGAAGAGAGCTTAGTTTAACTATTCTTGTTTTAAAAAAAAATTAAAAAATATTATTTCTTCTAAAAAAAAAGGTGGGGGTACATGTACAGATGTGCAGGTTTGTTACATAGGTATACATGTGCCATGGTGGTTTACTGTGCCTATTGACCCATCCTCTAAGTAACCTCCCCTCACCCTCCGTCCCCCAATAGGCCCTGGTGTCTGTTGTTCCCCTCTCTGTGTCCATGTATTCTCAATGTGTGAAAAGATTTCAAATCTATTATCTTGGCAATTCTTTTTTTTTTTTTTTTTTTTTTTTTTTTTGAGACGGAGTCTGGCTCTGTCGCCCGGGCTGGAGTGCAGTGGCCGGATCTCAGCTCACTGCAAGCTCCGCCCCCCGGGTTTACGCCATTCTCCTGCCTCAGCCTCCCGAGTAGCTGGGACTACAGGCGCCCGCCGCCTCGCCCGGCTAGTTTTTTGTATTTTTTAGTAGAGACGGGGTTTCACCGTGTTCGCCAGGATGGTCTTGATCTCCTGACCTCGTGATCCGCCCATCTCGGCCTCCCAAAGTGCTGGGATTACAGGCTTGAGCCACCGCGCCCGGCTATCTTAGCAATTCTTAAGTATGCAATGCATTATTAACTATGATCACTATATTGTACGACAGATCTACTGAACTTATTCCTTCTAACTGAAATTTTGTATCCTCCAACCAGTATCTCCTGAAACCCCTCTCTATCACATCCTTTGGTCACTACCATTCTACTCTCTGTTTCTATGATTTGGACTTTTTAAGATTCCACATATAAGTGAGATTATGCAGTATTTGTCTTTCTGTGCCTGGCTTATTTCACTTAACATAATGTCTTCCAGGTTTATCTATGTTGTCTCTTCCCCCATTTATTTCTTACAAACATCTATTCAAATTGCTGTTGCACTTTCTGCAATTTCTGACTATAACAATTTCCAATTAATAATTCAGCTTAACATATCAGCAAAAGATATAATTTAGTTTAGAAACCATTATTCTTGCCTTTCTATAAAATTATAAACCTAAAAGTACTTCTTGAAGTCAAAATCAAAGCATTAGAAAATAAGATCTAAGAATGAGTTGGTATAAATGATGGATGCCTTATTGATTGAGCTCCCCACACACCTGCAGAGCGCTTTTAGTGAAAACAAAAGAGAGACTAGGAAAGCTGGAGACACTTCTAATTCTTAAAGGAACTAGATTTGAATTCTGAGACATAGTTGGTAAATAAATAATGTATCAATAACAGATATTAAGGAAAATGATAGAATGGGAGACAGAACAAAAAATAACTTCAATATTTTATAACTAGTAAGTGAATTGTAACAAGAAACAACAGGAAGCAGTAAGTGGGAGGAAATTATGAGTTCAGTAGCAACATATTAATTTAGGCAGAAAAGGAACTAACAATAAATATTATTTGGCGGTTACTGAAAAAGGAAACTTGAAAAGAACATAAGATATAATAACTAGAGTTGTTATTTTAGGTATGTAATGAGTATGAGAAGGTAGCTGAACCACGGAAGTCTCCACTCATAGCGGAGAGGAACATTAGAGCCGAAGGTTTAACAGGAGCAACTCCAAGCCTGATAATGGAAGGAATGAAAAGGAGCCAAAAGACTTAAAGAAACACAAATAGTGCAAAAGTGAAGGCACACTGGAGAGGGTTTGATCAGCAAATGGGAAACATTAAAATAGAACTGATAGAGATCTGAACAGAGAAAAGCAACAGATTTAGAGCTAAGTCTGCATTTTGCATTTGATTCCAACTTCTACTCTAGAAACTCCAATCTCGTAAAAATTATTCTATTTCACATAAATATGTGAAATATAATGACAAAGAGTCAAAAATCAAATATGGAGTCCTTCTCTCGGTGAATTTCCTAGTATTAATAGTTCACTGATATTTACTATTTGGAGAAATAATAACTATTATTAAAAATTACATAAAATAGGAAAATGTATGTCTAGTATTTGGCAGTTTTTTTCTATTTCATAATATTTGCAAACCTGAGCTTACATAGAAAAAAGATTTTTGAACTAAAAGTGGATGTTATAAATTCATTAATATATAAATTGTAACAATGTTATATTTATTATTATGATAATTCTGAAATTATCATTTTATGTTACTTTTTATGTTAACCACAGGTGATGAATTAAAGAAAACATAGACCACTCCAGCCCATGGAAACCGCCTGCTTTTTAATTAATATTTTAGAACTTTGGTTTTCAAATATAATTAATAATTCAACAGATTGATGTTTTACCACTGTTCTAGAAATTGCCCCATGGAAACCTAAATTACCTTACCTGCTATTTTGAGCACCTTGATTTCTTTAACTTTTTTTTAATATTCCTTATATGTTCATGCTTCTCTTAGTTCTTGGCATTCACACCTGCAATTATATTCTGCATGCTGCTTGTAATTATCTTGCTGCTATCTTGAGTCTACATGGTTTCCCACACTTCAGATCCACACAAGCATACTTGTGATCATAATTACAGTCTTGTATTTTTGTTCAGCAATTTTAAAACCTTCTTGCTTTTAAAGCAATGAATCTTCTGTAAACAGAGCTTCTGGAACATACCCTATATAAGTGACTATCTTTTGGAATTTTTGAACCTCTTTGAAAATTGGATAAATGCCTGTTTTCCCTAGTAAAACACACACACACACACGCACACACACACACACACACAATTTTCATACAAATTTAGAGTGTTTACTTATCCCCTGAAGTCTTTCCTTATTTCATCTAGGGACCACAGACTATAACAAAATCTACTGCATTAGATGTTTTCCAAGTAGAAAAAACAAACATTCTCACCTGTCCTCCCATTATGAGAATTTTCATAGCAATACAAAATGTCTTTTTAGAAATGACTCCCCTCCACCTATCATCCCTCACTCAGTCTTACTGCTATATTTTAACACCATTAGACTGAAGGAAGTTTACAGGGTATTCCATTCTCTTTCTTACCTTTGTGCCATTTCCTAATGCTCAATGTGTCTTCTGCCCCCTTTACTCTCCTCTCCCAGTATCACCAATAATCTTCATGATCCCACATTTAATAAGTGTCTTTTGGCTCTTTATGTTACTTGACTCTGTAGTAGCAGTCTATGCTGTTGTGAATCACCTGAAGTTGGGGCTACTATCCTTTCTTAGTTTCCATAATCTCCTGCTTTGTTGTTTTATGTTCCATATCAGCTGCTTCTCTACTTCTATGTAATTGCATTTTCTTCATCTCGAGTAATACATGTAATATTTCCCAAGATTGTTCATAGTTCTGCTTATCTTACTACTCCACACTCTCTCCCTAGATAATCCATCCCTATCAGAGCTTCAGTTGCAATTCACACACTGATTACTCCCATCATATTATGCATCCAATCTTGACCTCTCCTGAGCTGCATATGCATATATCCAAATTCCTCCCTGGTATTTTCTTCTGCATGTCTAAATTAGTTATTAAGTACAACTGAATGAATGATCTTTTAGCCCTAAACCTAATCCTTTTTCAGCTCTCTCAGGGCAGTGAATACACTTCATAAACTAAAATGCTAAGAGTTATTCTTGGGACCTTATTATCTCACCTTCCGCTCTAGAATGCAGAGCCTAGAATAATGGTGTATATGTTACTGCTTCATCAGCAAGGACAATCACATGGAGCTGCAATTAAAGAAAGGGAGAGAGATGGAGAAAGAATGGAGAACCAATACGAGAATGCATTAATTGCTTCATCTCCCAGACAACTCTCACTAGTAACCATATAAACTGCATTTCAAGAGAGTTCATGCAAAACGAAAAAAGAAGAATTTATTCACATCTAATTTTCCATGAGTCAAAAACACTAAACCTCTAACCAAGCTGAGACTAATTTTTCAGGGCTGAGAAACACAAAGTTAGCTCTTGAGTCACTGGAATGATGGTGAGAACCACTTCTAAGTCTACTCCTTGATTCCCAGATCTACTTTAGCTGTTGCAGACAGAAGGTTATATATTATCTGTCAGTTTTTTACATAATTTCACTGTGGATTGTCCCCAACCTGGCACCTTAATTGAGATAAACCACTCAGAGGGCTGCCTCTGGAGATGGGGACATATTAATAAGATGTGCATCTTATGGACATGGACTCACTGTCACATTTCCATTGTCACAAAACAACATGTTTGTTGCTCTGACACACTTTTGTTCGTACTGAAAAGGTTAATAGATTAGTCATTCCATGAGCTTTTTGATAAAGCTCAGAGACTGAATACACAAATAGACAATAGCCAAACCATAACGAAAAATAGTACTCTAATTCACAGACTGAAGATGCCAGTCTGGTGCAGTCAAACCATAACCTCTGTAGCAACTAGCCCAAAATGTTTAAGACTTAAACAATAACCATCTGATTGCCTAATTTTGCCTCTATTTTCTTATCAGAATGAACTAGAGAAGCTAAATATACTCCACCAACCAATCACATAAGATGCCTGCTTCTAGTTAGCCTGCCTTCGACTTCCCATTCCAACAGCCTCCAATCAGGATATACATGAAGCCTTCCCTGTACTCCACTAGAAATTGTTTTCATTATCCTCCCTGCCCTTAATTATTAGCCAAACTCAATTTAAGCTGGCTGGCTGGCTTGCTATAGCAAGCTCTGAATGGTGGCCTTTGCTATTTATTCTAATTATTGATCAGAGCGTGATCTTGGAGACCCACAAACAGCAATCTGTTCATATGCATTTCTCCTAGCTTGACTATGACCTCTTCAAGGAAAGAAGCCTTATTTAATTTTATTTTAATCCTTTCTCATTAAAAAATATACATGCAATCTATATTTTTATGAGGGAAAGCAGAAAATGAGGAGAAAGTAGAGTAGTATTCACTTACAAGAGCAAAAATATTAGAGAGAATCAGAAACGGAACTTGGAGAAGCAGGATAAATGTATGATTATGAAAACTGATAGACATAAAATAATATTCTCAAAAATAAACTCAAAGTTTTAATAGTGAATTAAATACAGCTCCATGGTAAAGAAGAATAAAATGGAATTTTGAGAACATTGATGACAAATGGAAGCACAGAGCTCATTTACCATGGAAACTTGTAAACGTCTCCATATTTATGAACCAGTTCACCATAGATAGTATGATTTTATCAAACGATAAAGACAGGCCTTGGCATCAGGTGGAATTGGTTTTAATTTTTACTCTGACACCACAATTTATTAAACTACTTTTACTTCTGGTAATTTAAGGAAATACTTGACTGGTATTAACATGGCTTTATATTTAACTAGAAGTATGGTTTACTACAGACCAATAAATAAACAGAAACTGTGACTCAACACATTGGTTGCTTAATAACTTAAAACATACTGATAAAGCTTCTCAGGTCTTCAGCATTCTCATATGAAAAGTATGGATTTGCCTCATGGTGTTATTACAAGAATAAACATTTTATAATAAATGTAAAACACCTACAATCTACTTTACCTGGCGGGCACTTAATAATGTTAGTTTCTATCTCCACAAAGACACCAATTAGAGAGACAATTCAATGTACCTACCCACTATTCTTGAGGTAAGCCCTATAAACTCCAAGTAGTTCTCAGCTAAGACTATTATAAATTATCACCAAAATAAGTTATCCTTTCTTGGGCACAATTAAATCCCAACTATCAGGTAATTGTTCTTCAAACATCAGTAAAGGTATATAATTTGTAGCCTATTCTTGCAGTACATAAACTTGGTAGGGAGAATGTTCTAGTAAATGGAATATACTTTTTCATTGACATCATTTACATATAGATGTTTTACTTCCCAGGTCCAACTGTTTGTTTGTTTGTTTGTTTGTTTTGAGAGCCATAATCTTTTTTTTCGACCCCCAAGAGATGGAGTCCCGCTCTGTTGCCCAGGCTGGAGTGCAATGGCACCATCTCGGCTCCCTGCAACCTTCGCCTTCCGGGTTCAAGAGATTCTCCTGTTTCAGCCTCCTGAGTAGCTGGGATTACAGCACACGTCATCCTGCCTGGCTAATTTTTGTAGTTTTAGTAGAGACAGGGTTTTACCACGTTGGCCAGGCTGGTCTCGAACTCCTGACCTCAGGTGATCTGCCCGCCTTGGTCTCCCAAGGTGCTGGGATTACAGGTGTGAGTCACCATGCCCAGCCAAGAGCCATAGTCTTTAGCCTAAATAAATGTTGACAACATGTTTGTGATTGACTTCAAAGTCTTCAGTAATAATTATCATCATAAGATTTCCATAGTTGTTACTGTCAAAACCCCTTCACTTTCTGCCTGGCAGGTAGAAGAGTTTGCATTTAGACCAGAGGTACTGGTGACTAGCTCAAATGAAAAGGTAGAGAGAGCACATAGCATGCAAGGCCTCTGAGCCATTCATTCAGTTCCATATCTTCTGGGTCTAACGTTATTTCTATTTGGTAATTCAACAAGAAAACTATTCATGCTGGTTCATCTATCTTTGGGCTTTTTACTTGTGGGTATTCTTTAATCCTGCATTTTTAATCATTCATGTTTATCCATTTGTTCATTCATTTATACATCAGAAAATATTTATTCAGAGCCTAAATTGAATAAAATGTGAAAAATATAACTTCTATTAAGGAGTTTTAAGGTGAGGGAGTGAATGGGGCAAGTGAGACATACATGTTCAAAAATAACCATAAAACATCGTGATATTGTTGCTAATTAGCATTCTAATTGGCAATGTCATAAAGTTTTTTAAAATAACATATATGAAGGAGAAATTACTTCCAACTTGAAAAATTGAATGAAGTTTCACAAAGCATTTGAATCATATCCTGAAAGTTTTCAAATGAGAAGGATGCTATAGAGAAGACTTTTAGGAAAGAACGTTTTTGGTAAACAGAAATTACTAACGACGAGAGACTTGAAAGTGAATGGTGCAGTGTAAAAATGGCTCTTAGTTTTGGTATGATTGGTTAGTCTATGGGTTGTGTCCATTGCGGGTGTTTGATGGAGGTAGGTGTGAAGAGTTTGGGGAGAAATCATGTAATTATGTGTCAGATGGTAAAGGGAGATGAAGATATTATGAGAGCTTTCTAAAGAAAATAAAGAGACTTCACACGTTTCTGAACAAAGTCACTTGAATTTTGTATTTTTAAAAGACAAAACCTGAGGTTCTATGTCCAATATATTAGAAGAAGAAAAACTGGAAATTTGGCAATCACAAACCAGATGTGAAGGTCTGAAAAAGTGAATTACCATTAGAAATGAATATGAGAAAACAGATGTATGGCACATTTTATATTTAAAATTAAAAGCCCTTCATGATCTAATGGTTATGATCAAGTGGATGAAAAACAAGAACTCAAATCACCTTAAGACCCTAGCTTGAGTATCTGGTGAAGCAACTGAACAATTGAGAAACAGAATTATCAAATTAGAGTTCATATACCATTATAGAGGCCTGGAGGTTATTTGAATTAGATACGTCCAGTCTGCCTTGGATTTTCAAACTTACATAATGATCTCTGAAACTTATGTTCAGAGAGTATGTATCTAAATTCATACACTCTAAAATTGGTACGTACCTACCCTCACAAAATTCCAACTCTTTCCTTGCCATTTAAACAACTTCAAGTAATCCCACAAGTGACAAGTTTTTGGAAAAGGAACTTTAAGGCACTTCAGGGTAAAAATTTGGTGCCACTTCTTAATATTAAAAAAGAATCTCAAGCTTATATAACTGTACAGTATTTTTAATGGATAAATTTTAAAAAAAAAAGATAAATAAACCCACTCTCAAAACTGGGGCTACAGCTTTAATAAAAATGAGCTTTTGATGGTTTTCATTTAAAGACTTTCCTGGTTTACTGTTTGCCTGTAGGGGCAGAAAAGGTTGGGAATTGTTAAAGAAGTAAGAGGTAACTCTTCTTTCCCAGGAGAGATTCCAACAGGGCAGATAGTTGAAAATAATGGATCTGGAAATTATGGGGCTGTGAATTTTACACATAGATTTAGAAATTATTTCCACCAAATAGCAGTTGAAACCATGGAATGGTATTAGACATGCATAGAGAAATTCTATAGTTTATTTAAGTTAAAAATCTATATTAAAACATATACTTAAGCAGGTTATTATAAAATTTTAACATATTGGGTAAAGTAATATATTAATTTATATTGCCAGCTTAGCCTGTTTTATGAAAAACACATAATAAATTTTTTTTCTACAATTTCAGGATAAACATTTGCACTTACTGAGAATATCTCATTATTAAGGAAGATTAAAAATGTGTATATTAACTTAAAATAGAATAGTAATCACTCAAGTACAGCAAACAGGGCAACACCCTGATGAATGTCAGAAGACTAGGCCTGACACCCTGTCCTCAGTGCATGCTTTTTCAGTAATGTGTACCAACTCTAGTCCCTATAACATGATATAAGAAATAGTTTCAAAGTTTTTCTGGTTTTTATAGTGCTTCTCTGCCCTGAATTTATTAAGCAGATGAACTCAGTTTGGCAATGTAGATCATACTGTTAACATTCTGATCTACCCATAATGTAGATCTTCTGCAACGTACAATGTGGAATGTATATTACATTACATTCACAATTATACAGTGAAATCTGTGCAGATAAAGTAATCAATGGTTCAATGAATGAAAGAAGAATATATAAAAAAGACAAATGTGACTGCCTTGAAATGTTGAGACAATTTCTAATGAATATAGGCATGAAGCAGTTGACACATATTATTTTATTGTTAAACCTCTTATAAAAAGTGAATTTGAAAGAGTATTTTCTAGGTAACAATTACAAATTAGACTGTAACTTGTAATTGTTTGAATTCAATAACTTAATAATGAAATTATTGAACAATGACTTCAATAATTTCATTGTTCCTATTAACAGACTTTTTTTTTTTTTTTGAGATGAAGTCTCGCTATGTCACCCAGGCTGGCTCTGCCTCCCGGGTTCACGCCCTTCTCCTGCCTCAGCCTCCCGAGTATCTGGGACTACAAGCACCTGCCACCACGCCCCATTAATTTTTTGTATTTTTACTAGAGACGGGGTTTCAACATTTTAGCCAGGATGGTCTCAATCTCCTGACCTCGTGATCCACCCGCCTCGGCCTCCCAAAGTGCTGGGATTACACACGTGAGCCTCCATGTCCAGCCTTTCACTTAACTTTTAAATGATAAATAATTAAAATTATAATTATTTTACAATATTGTATAGGGTCATACTTACATTAAAACATATTCATTGTTTATCTGAAATTAAAATTACTTAGCAACCTGATTTTTGTTCTTCTAAATCTAGCAACCATACCTCTGCCAAAGTTATTATTATGATATTCATTTTTTGTTGATTTACTCCTAAGACTAGTCCAGAGAACCATAGGGTTGAATTAATTGTTTGGTTAGTTTCTTTCTTTTTTGAATATGGACACTCAGTTTGATCTGTTAACAACTTTTTAAAGTGAAGCACATTGTATATCAAAACATATTCAATGTGTTTCAAGATGAGAACATTATCACAACATTCTTTAGAAAATTTCTTTCACTACTCTACTTCAGACCTTGCAGTGAGCCGAGATTGTGCCACTGCACTCCAGCCTGGGTGACAGAGCGAGACTCCATCTCAAAAAACAAAAAACAAAAATAATTTAACTGAACATCCTGTATTTTATCTTTCAACCCTAAGTGGATGATCAAGAGTGCTCATCTGGAGTTAGACCTATCTTGCTTGTTCAGGTAATGATTTTAATATTTGACTCACTGTGTGAACAACAACGTTGTAGTCATTATTTCTGTTTAAAAACAGAACAGAGTTCCAGTTCTGTTTTATTTCTGGGCTTACAATGGAATTATACTTCCTAATTTCTCTGTAGTTAGGAGGGACTTTATATCAAATTCTGGCCAGAACACTTAATTGCCTACAAAAGACCCTTTAGATATGTCTGATTTCATGACTATTACATTAGTCCTTGGATGACTATAATAAGTAAAGCCTGCCTTCTCTGCAGTTAAGATGTAGCATGACTGTTTTAAGCCAAGAATTTTGGGTCATTTGTTGGCCTGGATAACCCATCATATGTTGACTAATACACAGCACCCAAAGTTGAGGGCTAAATGCAGTTAAGTCGTGAAGATTGAGAATTTACAGCTAACAATAACCAGATACAGATGAAAGTAGATCTGCTATTAGACTGTGAACACATACCATCTTGGAATCAGATTTAGGAAAAAATGAGGCCATAGGTATCTTCCATATTTTCTTTCCTTTCTTCATTTACTACACCTAATATGTAGACAAATATTTATTTACAATTGCCTATGTTTTGGCGTTCAATTCAATTGGCCCAGTTAAGTAAATTAGAACACATTGTAAAAGCTCCATTTTAAAAAATCCAGCTCCGGTTTTATTTTCCTTGAAGGAGGTTGAGAAAAATAGAGAAGTTAGAAGGTGACCACAGACGTAAGAACAAACTGAAGTGAGCTTTTTTGTCACTCTTACACGCCAAGTGAGGAGGCAAATTCCAACAAAAACAGCAACAACAACAAAAAAAACCATAAAACTTTCTGTATCACAGACAAGGATAGTATACTTGTGAGGAAATGGGATGTCTAAAGCACACATGAAAGAACATATTCATGGAAAAAGTGAAAAAAAAATCTCTGTCTTCATGAGGATTAGAGTCTATTAAGAATTTGAAGACAATAAATAAAGAAGTAAAACACATAGCTTGTCAAATGGTGAGAAGTGCTAAAAAGAAAAATGAGGCAAGCAAGAAAGATAAACTGCAGTGAAAAGTGAGTGGGCAGGAAATGTGAAGAGCAGGGTGAGGGAGCCTTCTCAGAAAAAATGTGAATTTTCAAAATGAGACAAAACGAGGAAATTCAATCATCTCTTACATTTTTGATTCCTTAGTGTGAAAGTTTGCAGCTTGTAGCTGTTGTAGTCATCTTACATTCTTATGATCAAAATCTAATAACAAAGTCCAATGTAGAGATTTGAGAACATAAAAATAAAATACTTTTGGGCCTTTGGTAATGTTATTAAACCTATTTTTATGTGAAATAATGAAATCGTAACTTTTTTTTTTCTTTAAAGAAGGAGTTTTGCTCTGTCGCCCAGGCTGGAGCGTGACAGCGCAATCTTTACTCACTGCAACCTCTGCCTGCCAGGTTCAAGCGACTCTCCTGCCTCAGCCTCCTGAAACGCTGGGATTACAGGCGCCTGCCACCTCACCTGGCTAATTTTTGTGTTTTTAAAAGAGACGGGGTTTCACAACGTTGGTCAGTCTGGTCCGAACTCCTGACCTCAGCTTATCCGCCAGCGTCGGCCTCTCAAAGTGTTGGGATTACAAGCGTGAGCCACCACGCCCAGCCAAAATCTTAACTTTTAAAGCCAATTAAGTCAAGCTTTTTGTTATCACTTGGAACCAAAAGACAGGAACATCGCTGAAGATGCAGAGAAGCCTTGAACTGTGATAGAGGAAAGCTGAGAGAGTTTCAGTAGCTTTATCTTCTTATTGAAATAAAAATAATACAAGTTTTTGAAAGTTTATGTTTCAGAACAGTAGTGATCATTTTTGAAGAGCTGCATAAGGAAGAAAAAATAAATTTAAAAATTACAGATAGTAGTGAGGTTAGCTAACTGACAACTTGACAATGTGTCAGTAGAAATTCAAAATTTAAACACTCTTCCAGTACATATTTACACTCCACATAACATCCTACCATCTCCCAGGCACTCGATTCATACAGAAAAAGCCATAAGCTATCTATTACACTCATCACTTTTTATGCCTGCTCCTGCTGCTTTTTCTCTGGGAGCAATTTTATGAACCTCCTTAGCAATAGACAATAACTGGATGCATTTTATTGAAGGTAATATTTTATTTAATAATTTTTTCCTGACAAATTTGCTCATGCCTCACACTAATTTTACTTTTACCAGAGAGGTAACTAGGCTTGAGACCTTAGGATTAATTTCGAAAGAATCAATCTATTTCATTTACTGATTTGTTGCTAACATGCTCATTTTCTCAAATTATTAAAACCTCCCATGATATTAATACTCACAATCACCCCCCATTTCAGTATACCACGTATTGAAATTAGCAGGTGAGAAAATAGCCATTCCTAAAAGAAATCCAATATTACTACTTATCCTACGCTGAATGATATGAGACTAGTATAGGTAATGCTAGGCAGGCATATTTAGCGTGCTATAGTTCAGCTTCCTAGTATAGATTGTTTCCTTCAATAGCACTGAAATTAAGATAAACACTTCTTATTTTAAGACTCATACAGGGCAGAAAGACTGTTGACCTAATATACAACTGTGCTATAAATAATTTGCATCCCTTTAAATTCAATATCAAACTCTGAACATGACTAATGTCTCATTCATTCAACAACTATTGAATAAACCTTTTTAGGAGGTTTTGTGTCAGACACTGTGGGTGAGAAGTTTTTAAAGGATATGATTCCTAACTGAAGAAGATCACAGTGTGGTAGTTGTAAGTATAAATAATCAAAATGTAACTTTTAATGAATATTATACAAGTTGAATAAACTAAGGACTGTAGACAGGCTGAGGAATGATTAGATCACTCTGTGTCAGAATATAATTAGGGGAGATGATAAGTTTGAATTCAGGATAAAGTACACAGAATGAAGACAGATAAAAATATATAAACAAATTATGAAAAGCAAAGAATAAAAACATGATAAATACTTAAGAAACAGGAGAAAACCTTATTACTTACACTACAGAGGTCCTGTGCAATGCTTCCTACACATTAATGTTAAAATGCAGGATATTATTCTGTAGGTACAAGGTAAAACCTTAGATTTTATATTTCAAAGAGCTCCCAGATGACATCAATTCTGCTCCTACAGAAAAATAGTGAGATACAAGATAGCTTGTAAACTGACTGTAGACAGTGCTAAAAATCATGCCAAGAAATTAATCCTCTACCACTGACGCCAGGTGATTTCAACTTGTGCTGTAAAGATCCCTGAAGGAGAAAAGAACTGCTGGCATCCCAACCTCAACATAGCAAGTTTATTTTATGTGTTTTACATGTTGTCTTGATCCAAAGGCTGGTTTTTTAACAACAAGATTCACAAGAGGAAAAAATATTTTAAAAATATGGATTGACTGCTTGGAGAAAATTTAAAATCTTTTGAGCAGGTAAGTAACATCTATTTTGAAAATCAATCTGTTATCCTTTGTAGAGTGGAATGGAAGGGTAGAATGATTGGTCTGAATAATTAGTAATAACTGACTAATAATAATTAGTAATAAGTAACTAAAATTAGGATATTTAATAAAGTGATAGAAGTGGAAATCACAAAGATCAATAAAGATAGATACCAGGAGAAAAGGTGTATCAAGCATTGACTTTGGTGAAGGGAATAAAGATTACAAAAATGGTTTGTGCTTAGGTACTTTGTGGAATCATATAATCACAAAAAATTACTTAAGGACCAAGAAAATAGTTTCTGAACCTCTAAACTTCCTTTAATAAACTGGTAGAGATTGGACCAAAAAAGACCCAGAAGATTATTCACCTGGATAAAATATCAATTAAAAATATCCAGACTGTAGCATAAAGAGAAAAAGGGGGATGGGAAATACAGACGAGAGTGTGAGAGATATAGTACCATCATGGGAAAAAATATAATAAATGTGTAATTTTTATAATTGAGAATGTGTCAGAGCAGTATATGAGATAAGTGTAAAGAATCTTCATAGCCATAGAAGATATTGAGCCACGAATTCCAATGGTTATACAAACCCCACATATAATAAAAATAGAGAAAATCACACCTAAGCACTATGGTAAAACTTCTGAAAACCGGAAAGGAAGAAACCAGTCTGAAAAACAGTAAGAAGAAGGAAATAATAAAATGATATATCTCCTGCCACGAAATGACAGTGAGCATAACAACTGACTTCATTAAATTAATGGAAACCTGACAACAATGTAATGATATCTTTAAGATGCTAAATGAATATAACTGCCAACCTTTATTTCCATATCCAGTAAAAATATTTTTTCAAAATGAAAGTAGATCATCTCCCTTTCTAGTTAGGATGTAGAACAATGTAAATTAACTTCACTCCTGTATTAATTACAAGCAAAAATGTATGAAATCTACATCAAGCTTCTCTTTGGGGCTATCATAAGTGGTGAATACAAGGAAGATTTAATAAGATACATATTAAACAAAATAAGCCCTTCATAACCAAGTAAACAGTATACAATTTCCATACCTAGAATCAGATGCCTGGTCCTGGAGCAGGCTGGAGAAGGAAAAGGCCTACCATTTACTAAGAGGATGTAAACAAATGTGAAGAAAAAGTTAAGCCTTTGATTAAAATATAGGCTACTGGGATATATTGTCATATTGAAGAGCCTCAAATACAAAAGTGTATTGCTCAAGTGTCTTTTGGCTCCAGTAATTGCAAAACAGTTTCAATTAGAATAAGATTCCCGCTAGTAATACTAATTATTAAAACCTTGGGGGAAGGAAGGGAATGTTTTATGCCCTAAAAACACTTTTAAATAGAAACAGGCCAGGCGCAGTGGCTCACGCCTGTAATCTCAGCATTTTAGGAGGCCAGGGCAGGCGGATCACAAGGTCAGCAGTTCAAGACCAGCCTGACCAACATGGTGAAACCCCATCTCTACTAAAAATACAAAAGTTAGCCAGGCATGGTGGCACACACCTGTAGTCCCAGCTACTCAGGAGGTTTAGGCAGGAGAATCACTTGAACCCGAGAGGCGGAGATTGCAGTGAGCCAAGATTGTGCCACTGCACTCCAGAAACAAAGTGAGACTCCATCTCAAAAAAATAAATAAAACAAAAAGAAACAAAATAGACAGAAACTGTAGGGAATTTGACATTCAACTTTTTCCAACATCTTTCAACATCGAACATAGAGAATTAAAGCAAAAATAAGAAATTGTACTAGCTTGAACATCATAGAAGAAACATGAGGCTGCCAGAACAATGGCAACTGACACTAAAAATATAATAAAGGGTCTGGGGACAGTGGCTCATGTGTGTAAAACCAGCACTTTGAGAGGCTGAGGTGGGAGGATCACTCGAGGCCAGGAGTTCAAGCCCAGCCTGGGCAACATAGTGAGACCTCATTTCTACAAAAGAGTAAAAATAAATTAGTCAGGCATGGTGGTATGTACTGTATAGCCAGCTACTCAGGAGATGGAGGCTGCAGTGCTATGATAGTGCTGCTGCACTCCAGCCTGGGATAGAGTGAGACCCTGTCTAAAATAAAATAAAGGAAGAAGATTCAGGGGTTGCCCCCCTCTCAAATATGTATGCCCCTCTTACAATTATTTGATCCTTGAAATGCACATGTATAGTGAAGACTCCAAGGAACCCAGGAGAAAGTAGTCTATAAGAAGACTGAAAAAGTGAGCAGTTATCTCAGACGCTGACCCCTGCAGAGAAGGCAGAATTAAGATTTTAAATCACACTAACTTAGAGGGTCTTAAATACCTGAAGTTTTCCACTAAAATTCCCAAAGGGTCATACCTTTCAAGTAAAGGCTATGTAGTAGAGATACTTGTTTTTCTTTGCATTCGTGGCAATATTGAAGTGTATCTGCCTTAAGAAAGTATAAAAACAAAACACAGATTCACAGTGATCAGCCAGTAACATAACTGGGTACTAGAAAACAATGGAACACTCTGCAGAAGGAGACAGAATCCAGAGGATCTAGAACACATTATCTACAATGTCAATAATTCAATAAAAAACACAAGATGTGAAGAAAGAGGACAGTGTGAATCATGTTCAAAGTTATAAACAGACAATAGGAACATATACTGATATAAATGAGATGTTAACAATAAGCAAACAGTATACAGCAGCTATTTTTTAAATGTTTAAAAACATGAATAAATATAATCATAATGGATATACAAGGGAATCTTAGTACAGAAATGAAAACTTAAAAAAGACTTAAATGGAAATCACAGAACAAAACTATATTTTAAAACAAATTTCACTAATGCAAATCAGAGACAACAAAAGCAGTAGTCAGTGAACTTTGTTGCAGATAGAAATAAATAATCCAAACTTAAGTACAGAGAAAAAAAATAGGAAAAAAACACTTAATGTTGGATAATATCATACTCTCTAACATAATTGTAATTGGACTCTAAAGAGAGAAAATAGAAACGCTGGAGCAGCAAAACTGTGAAGAAATATTAGACAAAAATTTTCAAAATTTAACTTTCGAAAAAGGAATAAAAACAGAAAAAATATCTAAGCAGAATAATAAAAGATTAACAAATCACAATAAATATGCATACAGTCAAAAACACAGAAAAATTCCGAGATAACCAGCACCTAAATACAGATATACAGATGAAGAGCAATAATAATGACTGTCAATTTCTAAAGAAAAATAGCAGAGGCTAGAAGAAAACAGTTACTTTTGACTAAAAAAACAAAAAACCACCACAACAACAAAACCACAAAAAACCTGCATCCTGGAATTCTAATATAAGTGAAAACATCGTTTTTAAAATGAGAGCAAAAATAAATTCGAAAGCAATAACAGTAACATACAACTAGAAAATGGCTAAGTATTTGAGAATGAAGCAACACCCTTCTAAATAACCCATGAGCTAAGGAATGAATCACAAAAGAAATTAGAAAATATTTTGAACTAAATGATAATGATAAGCCAATATGTCATAATTTGTGGGATGCAAGTAGAGAAGCACTTACCAAAAAAGTTTATAGCAGGATAAATGATTACACTGTTGGGTAACAAAAAATAAATGATTATACTATGTTAGATTGAAAAAAAAATTTTTTTTTTTTGAGACAAGAGTTTTGCTCTTGTCGCCCAGGCTGGAGTGCAATGGCGTGATCTCGGCTCACTGCAACCTCCGCCTCCCAGGTTCAAGCGATTCTTCTGCCTCAGCCTCTCGAGTAGCTGGGATTATAGGCATGCGCCACCACGTCCAGCTAATTTTGTATTTTTAGTAGAGATGGGGTTTCTCCATGTTGGTGAGTCTGGTCTCAAACTCCTGACCTCAGGTGATCCACCGCCTCTGCCTCGCAAAGTGCTGTGATTACAGGCATCAGTCACCGCGCCTAGCCCCCCAAAAATGTTTTAAATAAAGGGACTAAGCAGGCACCTTAAGAATTAAATGAAGAATAGCAAATTAAAACTCAAAGCAAGCAGAAGTAAAAAATAATAATAAAAAAATTTTAGTAATTGATAAGCAAATATAGGTTGAGCACTTCAATTGCTGCAGAAAGGACCAAATACCAAAAATATCAGGGATCAATGGAAATACATTCAAATATGTTGTCTTATGTTTAAGAAAAATTTAAAAAGCTAAAATTAGTGAAATAAAATGGACAAAAACAATAGAGAAGACCAATGAAGCCTAGAATTTGGGTTTCTGTAAAGATCAATAAAATTGATAAAGCCCTGGGCAGACTAGTAAAGAAAAAGAGCAAAAACACAAATTATCAATATTAGAAGGAGAGTGGACCTATATTAGATCTACTTATCTCCCTGCTGTCTTCCACTGTATTACGCTTCTCCTTCAATAACACACACACAAGAAAGCCCAATTCCTTTTTACCCCCTTATTAGACTCTAAGTCTTGAATTGGTAAACGTGTGTGTGTGTGTGTGTGTGTGTGTGTGTGTGTGTGTGGTTTAACCAATGTATTTCCAATGCTATTACATAATTGTTCTCAATTAGATGTGCCTGAGGGAAATTTGAATAGAAACTGAGAATTTTTTTGATAAGCAGCCAAGTAAGCTACTCTCTGCTTTGAGCAAAAGTGTTTAGATGACTGAAATGTTATTCCCATATTTTGAGTCAAAATATGCTGACTTTCCAGGAGAAGACAGTTAATAATAACAGTACAGTTCTCAGTCAAGGTATGAAAAAATTTATGCAGTTATCTGAAAATAACTGGCTTAGTAAACTCATAAATCTCTACTCTGTAAAAGGAAACGTCTCATGTTTTTTTCAGATTCTTCAAGTTCAGTTTTATGTTGTTTTCCTAGGAATTTAACAATGTTTTATGGGAACTTCTAGCCTTTCTCAGCGGCAATAAGGAAAACCAAGAGTAGGAGTTTTAGTCCACACATGGCCAAGGGCTAAAGGAGAAGGAAGTTCCCCTGTTGGAGGCAGCCCAAAGTTAACGGTGGCAAAACTGTTACAAATTCCAATTCGTTCATTTCCCTGTTAACTGTGGCAAAACTGTGATACAAATTCTAATTCATTCATTTTCCCTTACCCCTAAGCATTCCCTAGGCCTATTTCTATCAAAGGTTCAAAGTTTTAAGATTATTAATTTTGTTCTATAAGGATGGCAGATTGCCTTCTTTCTTAGTATAGGATATTGAGGCGATGTACTCCACTATTACCACCGCAAGTTTTAGCACTGAATAAAATGGGATACCATAATACCAGAATGCTATAAAGATGGCTCAGGCAAGCAAGAGGATATGGGTTTGTCCCGTGTGTTTGATGCAAATGTCTAAAGTTCCAGAAGTAAAATTTATTTATAACAAGTCAATAGTTATAGCAAAATGTCTGCATTTATATAAGTTGGTATAAACCCAAGATTTATATATTTATCAAAATATGCTCAAGCTTACACAATGAAGCTAACTTAATAAAGTCATATATTGGATTGTTTCTTTCCCATAAATTCTTCTCTTTGTTTGTTTTGTTTAGGCCTCAAAGACTTTCTTTAAATGTTTGTAAACCAGAACTGTAGAAATCCAAGTAACTTTCACAAGTTATTACCTTGGTACCTAGAGAAGAATTAACATTTATCAGATATTCAGGATTATAGAGAGTTCTTCCAACACTGTATCTATGGGAAATCATTCTACCACATTAATTTTCTTTCAAAGACTCCTGCTTAGCTTAGATTTCATATATTGATATGAAAATGATTTAATATGGCTGCTTCTGGCCTCAGGCAGTGGCTCAAGCCTGTAATCCCAGCACTTTGGGAGGCCGATGAGGGTGGATCACCTGAGGTCAGGAGTTCGAGACCAGCCTGGCCAACATGGTGAAACCCTGTCTATACTAAAAATACAAAAATTAGCCAGGCATGGTGGCACGCACCTGTAGTCCCAGCTTACTTGGGAGGCTGATGCAGGAGAATCACTTGAACCCATGAGGCGGAGGTTGCAATGAGCCAAGATCGTACCACTGCATTCCAGCCTGGTGACAAAGTGAGACTCCATCTCAAAAAAATAAATAATACATATATATGTATATATATACATATACACATATATACACATGTATACACATGTATACACATATATATACACATATATATAGAGAGAGAGCAGCTTCTGTGTCTCTACGTTTATTAAAATGGCCATTGGTCTTAGGGTATTCATAGATTTATTCCCTGAAGACTGGCAGCTTTGACTCTTGCTTCCCTGTTGTAATTTGATGAATTGATGCGGATGCTGAAGGGCATCTGGCTTAGCCTGTTACTGTGCTCTCCTGTTATGGCAGTTGCCAGTTGCCAGAAACTACAAACAGAGCTCCATTGCAACTAAATCCCACAGACAGCCTGTTTCTATCCCGGCTTTGTTCTGTTAGCTCATTTAGTAAGGTTAAAATCTTAAGAAAAAATAAACGATGTCTTCTGAAACATCTGTTATCCTTTGATTTTGTCCCAGTCCCAACTTTATGTTCTACATCTTCAAAATAACGATAATAACTTTCTAAACATATGTAATGAACTACCCTTGCTACCAAGAGAAGAGTGTTACAGCTGTATGACTATATGGCAAGTCAGACATCAAAGGAAACCAACTGGGGAAGATTTTTAGAGGCTTGGTTTTGATTCAGGGCTGTATGTGATGTTGACAAAATTAGGATTTAATGCAAGTATGTATACCCTCACCTACAGTTTTCATAATTTCTCTTTTGCCAGGCTATTGTTTCATGCCAATACAGTGATTATTGTAAAGAGTAACATAACAATTCTGATAGAATGGATTATTATTAAAATAAAATATCAATTTCAGGATAGGAATGGCTACTTATTGAGAGAGACTGTGTGAAAAAATAGATCTGTCTGGGCTATTCTGCTGACTGGTATAAATTCAGTAGGCTCTAATCCTGAAATGACCAATGTCCCTATTTCTTTATGTCTTGACGCTGTTTTCCTTCACTGATTATCATGCCTAACATATCAGAATGACCCCTAGAGGCCTGGCACTACCATTATACATGATTTTGATTATCAAAATTATTTGAAGAACTCTTAATAATATTTCTGTTGCTCTCTGGAGTCACACATAAGTGTCTATACAATCTATAAAGTGTCAAATCCAATATACTAATTTAATGGATAAAACATGGTGTGTGAAATTAATAATCTTAAATTCGGTTCCTGACTTCCTAAGAACACAATGGGTGCCTGGGGAGGTTCTTTTAAATTATATAATGATCCAATTTCCCCCATCACTCCAATAGGGAATACAGATAATTATATTCACATGACTGCAAATGTAAACTGCTAAGTCCCACAGTCAATGGGACATAAGTAAAATATGTATGGTGAATTATTAAAAAAGCACTGAAGGACTGAAAATAAAATGTTACCCTTTGTCATGACGATGAGAAAGATGATCAGTTTAAGAAAATTTCCCTTCTTGTTATTTAGGACTATGTTTCAATCATCTTTTGTTTTTTGTTTTTCCCTGTAATCAGTAGGCACATTCTTTTTTCCCCAACCTTTATTTTAAGTTCCGGAGTACATGTGCAGGATGTGCAGGTTTGTTACATAGGTAAATGTGTGCCATGGTGGTTTGCAGCACAGCACATTCTTACCTAGGACACAATGCAATGCAATCTAATTCCATCAGAACTTTGCAAGCCTATTTAAAACCATTCATTTTACTCTGCCTTAATAATTATATATAGCATTTCCATATTACTTTTAAACTAATGTTTAAATAATAATAGAATCTCTATTTGCAACATTATGTTGCTTAACGTATTTCCAATAATATGTTAAAGTCTGATTTCCACTATCTAATGGATTAAAGTGCTTCCAGCAGGAGAAACGTGATTGAAACTCACTTGGAAAGAACTGTGTTTTTTAGTTTACTTACAAAATAATTGTAAATATATTTCACTTCCGGCCGGGCGCGGTGGCTCAAGCCTGTAATCCCAGCACTTTGGGAGGCCGAGACGGGCGGATCACAAGGTCAGGAGATCGAGACCATCCTGGCGAACACAGTGAAACCCTGTCTCTACTAAAAAAATACAAAAAACTAGCCGGGCGAGGTGGCGGCGCCTGTAGTCCCAGCTGCTTGGGAGGCTGAGGCAGGAGAATGGCGTAAACCCGGGAGGCAGAGCTTGCAGTGAGCTGAGATCCAGCCACAGCACTCCAGCCTGGGCGACAGAGCAAGACTCCGTCTCAACAAAAAAAAAAAAAAAGAAAAAAGAAAAAAAATATATTTCACTTCAAAATCTTTTCCTGTGGAGAGTAATCACGGAGAAGTCTCATGAAAACAAAAGTTTCACAACCAAAAAAATTTGGGAAATGCTATGTGTTCTACCCACCCTATACCAGGAAATTTAGAAATTACCGTGGTATATGAAAATGTCTAAAACATCCGTCCTGGTTTATCTAATCACAACACCTTCTTTGAGAAACATCTATTAACATCTCTCATCAGAATGGCATGAAAATCATTCTGAGATTCGCTGATACAACATTCTACCATTTATTAAACATGTTCACATTTAATATCACAGTTGAGCCTTGAAAATTCATGACACATTGAAATAGAAGTCTTCAGAAGAGATTTTCCTGGCTTTTAGAAATAGAGCTGGAGTAATTTGGGCTATGAGCTGAAATGTTTGGTTTATAGACTCTGAAATAAAGGCAGCTATCGCTTACTGAGAGTTTTTATATGCTCTGTACTCTCCTAGACAGTTAAATTCACTATTTCAAAACCCCAAATATATGTCAAAATATAGATTTTTCATATGAAGAAACTAAATCTCTGAAATTTTAAGCTGCTTTTATACACTAAATACATAGACAGATGGTATGCAATCTTTAGTGTCCACTGACCTCCAAAATGCAGCTTCTCTGCAGCCTATGTTACCACCCAATATCTTTGCTCCCAGCATGATAGAGTAAAAACTCAGCTGCAGATAAGTTCAGGACTATGAGGATGAGAGTTTGTTACATTTATGTTTTGTTTTTTAACTTGGTTTCAATAGTAAGATACTGTGGGGAAAAAGGTCTTTCCCATTTCTGGGTTTATAGATGAGGAGGGCAGCTTTTGTTTTGTTTTGTTTTGTTTTGTTTTTTGAGATGGAATCTTGCTCTGTTGCCCAGGCTGGAGTGTAATGGTGCGATTTCAGCTCATTGCAACCTCTGCCTCCTGGGTTCAAGCAATTCTCCCTGCCTCAGCCTCCCGGGTAGCTGCGCTTACAGGTGCCTGCCACCACACCCGGCTAATTTTTGTATTTTTAATAGAGACGAGGTTTCACCATGTTGGCCAGGCTGGTCTCAAACCCCTGACCTCAGGTGATCTGCCTGCTTTGGCTTCCCAAAGTGCTAGGAGCTTTTGTATAAAATAAAGTGATCTGCCCCCTTTTCTCCATTAAGAAATGGCAGAAAATGCGGCACTGTCTTTGCCGTCACTGCAGTTCTGTGGCTTCAGCGAGCGCACCACTGCTTCAGGCATCTGTTGTCTCCTGCCTGCTCAGCCACTCACAGTGCTGCCCTCTCGAGCTTTACAGGCCAGCTCAGTGTCATCTCCTATCTCAGTCACTTTCAAGCTCAGAAAAGCATAAACAAGTTTGGTAGTTTGTTTTTTAATGTACAGGAAACATTTACTTTTGTGGCCCTGTGGAGACTGATAAGTGTAAGCCCTCTCAGGATGATCAAACAAGAACAAGAACTATTCCTAAGTCAAATTTTAAAATTTGTCTCTTGATCCTCTATTATATTTTTTTCCTTTTTCTTCACAATTTTTAAAAAATTATTTTCCTCAATAGGAAATTCCTGCCATGATCCTAACAGCTGAAATATGTGAGCCACTGATAACCATAAGCGACAATGAATGTAGGTATTCCTAATCTTGAATTCTACTTGATATATATGGTATATTTATTACATAGATATTTATTATGTATTTATTGTAGTATTTTCTAAAATGTTGCTAAAAGTGTAAAAAAAAAATTGCTTTTTACAAAATTTCACTTTTGCTTTAATTTCCCAAAAGGGGATGCTCCCTTAAAAATGGGAAAAGGGAAAAAACCTTCACTGCTCTAATACATAATATATTTCATTTTCTCTTCACATTCTATGGTTTTCTAGTTTTAATAAAGTTACTAAACATAAATGTTGACATCTGCCAGTGCCTCATTTATTCCTGAGAAATATATTATTTACTGAAACATCTGTTTATAGAAATAACATAAACTCAGTAAATATCTGATTGTTTTAATAATATAAACAGAACAATGATACTTATTATTCCAAAATGCATTAATTGGCTATCCCAAAAAAACAGATTACTAATCATACTCTATAGTGTTTAAGGAATCCCCAGCACTGCCTCAGCATTTCCTCAGCACAGATATTACTAAACATTAAAGAATTGGAATGTTAATCATGTAGAAACTTGTATAGTTTTTGGTTCAAAGCTGTTTCTTACAAATTTAAAGAGCTAATTTCACCAATATTGTCATCAAAATATCAAAAGCTTTAATGGAATTTTTCAAAATAAACTAATTGTTGCTGACTTTTTTTTTCTTAAGCCATATGACAAATAATTTCAGGATAATTTTCCAGATTCAAAAAAACAATGGTTAGGATTTTTTTTTTTTTTTTTTCCTGAGACAGAGTCTTGGCTCTGTTGCCCAGGCAAGAGTGCAGTGGTGCAATCTCAGTTCACTGTAAGCTCTGCCTCCCGAGTTCACACCATTCTCCTGCCTTGGTCTCCTGAGTAGTTGGGATCACATCCGGCTAATTTTTTGTTTGTATTTTTAGTAGAGATGGGGTTTCACTGTGTTAGCCAGGATGGTCTCGATCTCCTGACCTCATGATCCACCAGCCTCAGCCTCCCAAAGTGCTGGGATTACAGGTGTGAGCCACCGCGCCCGGACAGGATTGTTTTTTAAAAAGGCTTGGCAAATAGTGAATTATAGAAATGCCTGTCTGGGAATATTTTAACTCCTTAGGTTAGATTCTCAAACATTTTAGAAGCTGGTTTCTGCCTACTCTTTCAGAATTATCTACTTACACTGTTTCCTCTTTTAATATTCCAAAATGTACTGAACTATTTATAGTTCACTAACTGCACTTTACAATCATACATCCAAAGCCCTTTCAGTCGCCTTCTCTACCTAAAAGGAACGTCCTTTCCAAGATGGGTTGCCTACTAATTTCTATGGCTGTCAATGTGAAGTAAAAATGTCTATTTGGTATCTTTGCTACCGACCACAGGCAGACAAATGTAGGAGTCTATGCCATCATGTATTTATGTTTATGCCAGTTTTTAACTTGTTCCATCATGGAAATTACATCATTATGCTTGATTGTTGGCCTACTTGTGTCTTCATTAGAGAACAAGTCACCTATGAGTAGAGATGATAGTTTTTCCTCTTGGTAGACCTTTATTTAGGTAATTAATAAATATGTATTGAATAGATGAATAATAATTAATGAATGAGATAACATATGTTTAGCACCTAAAGCACAGTTTATACTCAAATAGTTGATAATCAACTATAGTTGTGTATAAACTATTAAGTTGATACTCAAATGCTCATTGTATTTTCGATATGTAGCAAATGATTCATTATTCACTCAACTAATATTCATTAAATTGTTATCATATACTAAGCATTGCTCTAGACAATGAAAATGAAGAATAAAATGATAATGAAGGATTAGGCTTTTTCTATTGTGAAGCCTACGTTCCAGTAGGAGAGACAGACAACAAATAAGTAAACTAATAAATTAACAAGAACACATTAAATAATATGAAGTCAATAAAACCGAAAATAAGTAATAGTTCTAGGGTAAGTAATTTTATTTGGATGTGCTGAGACATTCTCACAGGAAGGTAACACCTGAGCTGAACCTGGTTGGAAAAAGGAGCCAAGCATTTGAAGACATGATGGGTGGTCTAATAGATTTGAAAGTTAAAAGATCTTTGGAGGAAGAATAAGCTTGCTACAACTGAAAAGCAGAAAAGGAAGGTGAAGGAAGGAAAAGCATGGTAGGATAGATATGAGGTGCAGGAAATAGAGGCAGAAGACAATGTAGGGTCTTTTAGAATATGCTGGAGTTTGTGTGCTTTCCTTTTCTCACTAAGTACGGGTGAAAGCCATTGGAGGATTTTTATTCATCGAGTGACATGGTTTTAATCACATTTTAAATTTATTACTCTGGCTGCAGAGCATAGATTATGGGGGGAAAAAAAGGAGTGATTAGTTTAAAAATCCACTGAAGAAAGTAAGGTGGATAATGATAGTTGTTTGGGCTAAGGGGCAACACTGAAGGTTGAAAGAAAAATAATTATTTTGGAGGCACAGCTGATAGTACTTGTTGATTGATTTCATATGGGAGATGAGAATTTTTTTTTTTTTTTTCCTTTGCTTCTTTTGAGCTTAAGCATCTGGGTGGAACAGAGAATCAAGTAGGAACAGGTTTGGTCGCAATATCAAGAATACAGTTTTGATCATATTTAATGTGAGCCGGCCTATTGGAATTCAAGTGATTATGTCAAGTAGGAGTTTGTCACTGAGGAAAGACTTAGAACTAGAGATATACATCTGTGAGTCTTTAAATATAGGTGATGTTTAGAGAATTAGAAAAGACTTTTTTCAAGAGAGAATATAGGTCGAGAAGAGTAGAAGACTTAAGACTAAGCCTAGGGTCCTAGAATTCAAGGGTCAGCAGAGGAGGAGAATCTAGCAGGGGAGACTGAGCTAAACTACTTAGTAGATAAGAGAAAACCAAGGTAGTTCAGAGTTCTGAAAAGGAGAAAAAAATTCAATCAGAATAAAATGGTCAGCTAATCTGTTACAGAAAGAACAAATAAGATGAAGAATGATGAAACATGACAATTTTGGGTTTGTTTTTTTTTTTTCCTGTGAGATGGAGTCTCGCCCTGTCGCCCAGGCTAGAGCGCAATGGAACAATCTCAGCTCACTGCAACTTCTGCCTCCCGGGTTCAAGAGATTCTCCTGCCTCAGCCTCCTGAGTAGCTGGGATTACGGGCGCTGCCACCATACCCAGCTAATTTTTTGTATCTTTAGTAGAGATGGGGTTTTACCACATTGGCCAGGATGGTCTCGAACTCCTGACCTCATGATCCGCCTGCCTCGGCCTCCCAAAGTGCTGGGATTACAGGTGTGAGTGACTGCACCCAGCCAAAACATGACAATTTTATCTGGCAAAATGGAGGTCATTGATAACCTTGGCAAGAGTAGTTTCAACAAAGTGTACAAGGGCGGTGGAGAGGACACCCAAATGAACTAAGTTGAGAAGAGGCTGGAATCATCATCACGTTACTGCAGAAACAAGCTCTTTCCAAGGGAAATGGCTGCACATCAGAACTTTGTAAAGAAGTTTAAAGCAACTATATTGTGTAATTAACAATTGTGTTCCTACCCTCCACAATGAGAGCTGACTGTATGAAGTCTCTGAGGTGGTTTAGCCCACCTTATAGTAAAGTGCACTGATAAGAGGCCAGATCAATTGCATTCTCTCTTTCAGGTCTGACTTCGAAATGGAAGGATATAAGCAGTGGGAACTGAAGTTATTCAGATACACAGAGCAAGGCCTTAGGACAAGAGCTTTGATGCGTCCTGAAGCAACTGAAGTCATGAATATGCCTAAGCTATAACTTATAAGGCAAGCTATTTGGGACAGAAGATAAGGCATCCACTTCTAGGGAAAAATAAGTTACGTGCTCTACGGTGTCTGGGGCAACAGAGATGAGAAGAGTAGCTGGAGCTCATTAACAACAGTGTTAGAGTAAAGATTTACAACCTCTTGATGCCCACATCTCTACCTAACTTCGATTTCCCATTTTGATACTTTGGTTCCTGCTCTCTCACAATGCTTTATTCTTTGGATCTCAAGGCCTGACTTATCTTTATTACTACTTTCGCATTTGCATCCTTATAATAAATCATTAACTCTGGAGATTCCTGAGAGTGTTTCTGTTCTATATAAGCAACAGATTCTCACTAATACAAGGCACAACATACAAAGAATGGTTTATTAGATGCTTGGAATAAAAAGGTCAAATAAAAACCACTGACAGAGCATTCATAAAATTGGTAGATTCAAGAAGTAATTTAGAAAACAAAAAAACTATTCAACGTTTTTTGAGTCAAAGAATATATATTTATTCATTGATTTATTTGCACTGCGCTTATTCATTTTATAATAGGAAATAATAAAGTATTGAAAGTAGAAGACAGAGTGGTTGTTTCTTCGTAAGCAGGAAGGGATAGGGATATCTTTAATTTTTTGCTTACCAATCTTTAGAAGCTGATACGTTTAAGTGTCATCCAATTACCTGTGTGGGCAGGTATCAGAGAGAAGAGATTTTTACCAGGAAAATTCCATAATCCAAAACTTTACAAAAACGATACGCAGTCAGGCACTTCATCCTTCCTTATTTTATTTTTCCAAAACATTGGCAATTTTGCCAACAGATGTTTTTCTTTAAGGATATGCTCTACAGGAAGAAAGAAAAAAAATGCCATTTCTTTTAAAAATAAATCAAGAAATTATATATTATGCCATAACTGAAGATGAGCAAGTTTCTAAATTAAACTTATCATTTCTTTTAGCCAAGGTAATGGAGCTTTAAAAAGTTACATTCTAAACTTTGGTAACATGAGTGGCCAAAAAATAAAAAGAGAGTAACACTTAAAATATAACAAAGAGATTTTTGTAAGAGGTTTTCATAAAGTGCTGAAAGACCTTCAAAATAAGTCTCTCAAGATTGTATTATGATAAAACTGCTGATTAGGATGAGGAAAAAAGGCTTTTTGACCTTGAACACATCACAGTTTCTCTTAAGGATCCTAAGTGCACCATGGCTAAATGAGAATGGACTTTTCCATTGCCCAGATAATGGGACCTGGAGCCCCTTGAGCTGAGCCCCTCATAACGTAGTTGAGACAACTGCAATGTAAAATCAAAGATAACGTCTGTGCTTATAATTGTGACAATCTCTCTACTAAATAATTAAAGGATTCCATACCAAGTAAAAGGACACATAAGGAAGGTGGCAAAGACCAATATTTGATATTTTTCCTGTTACTCTATGTAAACCATAGAGAAATTGTTAACTACTTTTCAAATCAATTAACAGTATAAGCCAAAATAAATATGATTTTCTGACATTCTGAAACAATGAAAGAATGACAAGCTTCTACATCGTTAATAAGCGTTTCTTGATAATTTTTCATATCTTTCTCTTTCATAATCTTCCACATTTCTGAAAATGGAGAGGCTCTTTTGCCTAAACATAAGAATGCATAGAGAGTAAACAGAATTACAAAACCTCCAAGTTGAAAGTGACCTTTCAGGTAATTCAAGAACGTGACTAATATTTCAATTTCCACCAAAACAACACTTAAAGTAGTCGTTCAAGTCTATATTTGAATGCCTTTAATGGAGAAACTACTTCTATCTGTTAATCTTCTTTTGTAAGACATACGGATATTTTTTCTAAATTATGTTCAGATGAAAACAAGACTTTTAATCCCACTATACTTACACTAGTGTTATGAAACTCTGTGAATGCTGGCATTGACACACTTAGCATATGCCTTCAATAAAGACTTTTGACATTAAGAAGAGGCTCACGCACATATCTGGTTTTATTTTTACTTTCAAAGTCATTTCTTAAAAAGTATAGTAGCCTATACTTAGGGCAACTGCATCTCAATTTGCCCCAGACAAGAACAAGTTATGTCTTTCTTTTTTTTCCCACCAGAGTAATTATCACCAGTTTCACTTCACTTTCAAAATGGTCTCATTTAGACAACACATTAGATAGGCTCACCATACCAATAAGGGTTATTTATTCTCCACAGTCTGATCTATGAGCACTCTTTTTTTTTTTTTTTTTTTTTTTTTTTTT